>NC_056740.1:224310773-224503273 GCF_019279795.1 Protopterus annectens
GGAACCCTAGTAGCCAGATATAAAACAAAGTCAAGTAAAATAAGACAAAGGTTAAGTGATCTTGACTCATGGCGCTTGACAACAAAAAGTTGAGTTGCCAACACAATACGATGCCCAGAAAACGTCATGTGTAAACTGAAGTTCAAAAATAAACATCGTAATGATATATTGCAGAAAATATACAATGTTAGCGCTTCAACAGTCAGCAGTAGTGAGACATAGCAAGATTCTCATTTAATACGTCATTTCTTCAGTGCTGGTTTCAAAGGTATATTAGAATTCAGGCCTAATGGTTTGTCTGCCTGTAGTTCACTGATTCACTTCATTTCAGCCAATTCAGTCATAAGTGCTATGTCACCACCTCTAATATCACAAGTTGTTTGTAGAAGAATGGTGATCACTGGTTGATACATGCCACACAAGTGGATTCTTCATATCCCTGAGCCTCAAATCACTCATGTTTGGATATGCATTCTTTAAAAAGTCTATTAGTTTTTTCTACAAAGAACATGTCACAGATGGTGCAGCATGCTATGTAGACCACATTTTTGGTCTTGCAGTCTGCATAGCCATGAAAGGTATAGTTCTTATTGGTTACAGGAAATTTGTATATTTGTTCTTTGTTCTGCTGGATTGAGGCACAGGGAAATAATCTAAGGGGGTGGCGAAAGCCAACACATTCTGGCTAGGTTTATAGATATCCTCGGGCAGATTGCCTAGTACTTACCTATGAACCTATGGATGTATTTGCACATCATACATGTTCTGCATGGGTAAGTGCCCTTTCTATTGGTTCTTGTTTCCATCTTCTTGAGTGATTTATCACACAGGATTTGTTTTAAGTTCTTACTATTCTAGTACTTAAAACGGGGATGTTCTCCTATGATCTTCATCATAGATTCATCAATAGTTAAGATCTTCCAGTTGTTCTTAATAATTCTGCTAACATGGTATCACTTGAATACCTTAGGATAACCCTAATATAATTTTTGTGGTTGTTGTCTCGAGATGGTTCCAAATGCTGGGGTGGTAGCTCCGAATAATAGGGCTTGCCTCTGGTGTTCCTTAGTTGAACTGCTGCGTGCTGTTGTAAATCAATTTCTTTCTTCTTATAGCCTCTGGCTCTCAACTGTTAAATAAATTTCTCATTGGCTGCTTTGAAGTCATTAACCCTGTTATGCATTCTCAAATTGTGTAACATTTGACCCCTGATAATGTTAGGGTATATGTTTGGGGGGGTGCAAATTGGGTCAATGGGCTATACTATTCTTCCTGCAGTCTTAATGGTGTACCAAAAAGTGTTTATCCCTCCATTGCTGTTCATTTCAATAGTTATATCTAAAGTCAATCTTACTGGAAGAGGTACATGTATAAAAATCTCAGGAATTCAGCTGATCCCTCCAAGTAAGCAACATATTCTGAAAAACATTCAGCTGTACCTCCCCATAACAAAAAAAAAGTCATCAGAAAATCTTTTATAATATAACAGATGGTGGTTGTAAGAATCGTTATGGATGGCAATGTGGTTCGCCCAATGAGCTAACACCAAATTCACTTAAGTGTTGGCAAAGAAGGGTGCCCATCACTACCCTCATTTTTGCCACTATATCTGACCATCAAAGCAGAAAAGGTTATTCTCCAACAATATTACCAAGAGGACATACATCAATTAATTTGCACTGTTGTTGAGATCACTATATTCAGACAAAAAAGACCTTTATCGCTTTTATACCATATTCGTTGGGAATCACGGCAAACAGGCTTTGAACGTCCATGGTTACCATTATCTTAGGACTACTATTTCCTAAAGAAGTCATGAAGTCATGTAAGGTGGATAAAAAGTGTTTGGTGTCTTTCAAAACTGAAATCTCCTTGGGCAAAAATTTCTTTAGTTGGTATTCTATATAAAGAGATAATGTTTTCTGTGAGCCAACCTTCACTTGCTACTATGGGACATTGTGGTGGAGATACCATGTCTTTGTGTACTTTTGGTAGTGCCTTGATGATGGAGATTTTTGGAGTCATCACTTGGAAGAAATCATGTAAATCTTGGTTAATCCTTCAACAGAATAACAATTCAATTAGAATATTTCTCACCGAGTGAATCATTTTATTGACTTGTAACATATTGATCTTCTTATAAACAGTTTCATCAGATAACATAGATAACATCTTAGTCTTATAGCAATTCTTATCCAAAATAACTATGGCTCCATCTTTGTCAGCTGAACTTATGACAATATCTTCACAAAATTGCAATTCCTTAAGGGCTTGCCTCTCTTCATGGTTCAAATTGACGAAATGATGGTGAGGCGTGTTCAATTCCTTAACTATCTCCACCTCACATACAGCCAGAAATGGGTCAATTATATGTTTGTTCTGTGGTACAAAATCCCTGGGTTTCTTTAAAGTTGTAGTTGGTAAATGTCCAGCATTACCAAACACAGATTTCAGCGTTATATTCCTGCAAAAAAGCCGTAGATCAATAATCGCTTCATACAACTTGGAGGGCATAGCTGGTATAAATGTTAATCCTTTATTTAATACATTGTGCTGAGAGGCAGTTAGAGAGGTCAGATTAACAATAAGAGCTTCAACTATCCCTATCGAACTCCAAATGTTCCTTTTCTACATCAATAATTAGTTCTTGTTCTATCAGACCAAAAATTCCAACATTAGCTTTAAATAATTGTAGCTAGTTTCTAAATTGAATTGTTGACTTTTTTTTAGCAGATCTGGGTACAGATTACCAAACGTAGGCTTTACTCGAATCCTTAAGCCCCTTGATATTATTTTATAATGTAAACAGGCTTCACCGTTTTAGATTTATGGTTTTAGAATTATTTAGGACTGATATTAGAAGTGGTGATGTCAGAACTAGGATGGAAGGTCTAGAAGACAAATGGATTTTGGACTTGCAAGCAAGTAGAGGTAAAGGACTGAATGAGCAGGTCCCTTTAAAACCTCAGATCATGTGATCTGACCTGATAATTTTGAAACTTTGTATTTAAGTGGTGTTTTAACTGTTGCTTCTAGATCCAATGAAGCACCTGGTATAGACATGAAAGCACTTATCTTTGTTTCTGTTCGTAATAAATGAGTTTTGTTTTTATTCTGCCATGTTGATTAATTGTTCTAAATATACAAAATAATGAAGGTACCATTTTATTTAGCTTCACTGCAACCTTTTTTACATTTTTGCAGGGGGACAAGCCCACTACACCACCCACACCCCCTGCAAATTACATATACAAAATCCGGGATCAAACTACAGTAAGGGAAAAAGGTGAATTTCTCTATCCTCACTGCACTGCGATTTGCATTCAAATGCTTCATGGTTTTAAAAAAGTAGTGTATAACATCAGCAGCTTTTGTTTCTGTCTTCTAATCTATAATTTTGTGAACATTCGTTGTACTGAGGTTTCGATATTGTCGTCTCGTAGTTTTCATTTTTAGTCATATGTTAATTCAGTAAACTGATAGGGACCCATCTACATATACAGGTATATATATATCTCTACTACAGATGATCAAACTTTTAAAAGCTCGACTTTCATATGGCCGAGACCATACGATCGACTTTTCAAAAGTTCAAACACCTGAAAAAAAATAAAACAAAACCAAAAAAATTCCTGAACGTTTTTGCAAGGGGGCGCAGAAACACACACACACACACACACACACACACATATATATATATATATATATGCATATAAATATATATATATATATATATATATATATATATGTATATATATATATATATATATATATATATATATATATATATAAACTACATACAGATATATATATATATATATATATATATACACACACATACAGATATATTACACACACACACACATATATACACGTGTGTGTGTGTGTGTGTGTGTGTGTGTGTGTGTGTGTAAATATACACACACACACACACACACACACACACACACACACACACACACACACACACACACACACACACACACACCTCTTATGGGGCAGAGGTTGTTTACCCCTAAATTTAAAACCTACATCTATATGTATCCAGGACTGTTTGTAAGCTCCTGAGGCCCCCCAAGCCTTTCTGTGTTGGAGGGAAGCCTGCTAGCTTATCAGTGGGAGTGGTAAGCACTAGGTAACCTATCTACCACATAAGGAGTGGTTTCTGGCCCAGAAATTGTAGTTATTAGCCGTTTGGGCAATTTTTCCATGTCTCTCAACTTTCTGATTTAAAAGCCCACATTTGCACTTCTTTCTTTCCTGTAACTAGTCTAGTTCAGATACAGATTCTTAGTTTTGGCACTTGAATTTGCTTATTCGTGCTCAGCACTTGTTCAGAACTTGTTGTAAGCCCTAAATTAGCTATAAATTACTACAGCACTTGGAAAACAGTTTTTGTACTTACTTTCCTCACTTGCTTAGAGAAAAACAGCTCTTGTACTCACTTTCCTCATTTGTCTAGAGAAAAATAGTTTTTTATTCAGGCATGTCCAAGGGTCAGCTCCCAGTGTTCTATCCTGTCTATCTGACGAATATGGGCATCTTGGAGTAATGTAGCAATTGCCTCATGTACAAAGACAACACTCTCCTCCTACCACCCAACACTACAACCTGTGAGAGATGCACCTATCTAGCCAAACTGGAGGTAAAGCTCTCTCCAACCAAGACTGAACTTAACAGTCAAGAGGAGAAGGTAAACACTTGCACCACACCACACTCATCACATAGTCCCACTCAACCTACACTACCAAAATCCACACACAGAAACACAAAAACATTTGCGTAGGCTCTCAATAATAATCTGCTCAAGCAACAGAGACCTGCAAAACAGAAACACAAGCAACGTCCACCCAAATAACACATAGCCCACAGACTCAGTGTGCCACTCAACCACAGCCCACAAGGCAAAACAACGTATCTAACACACTAGTCATAGGTGACTCTATAGTCAGGCACACGGATGTCCCACTCGCCAGACTAAACAAGGAGAAGGTTACTGTCAGCTGCCTGTCAGCTGTCAGGATCCACCACATAACCCACACACTTAAGTCACTCCACAACAAGCACAAATATGACTCTGTCATTGTCCATGTTGGTGTGAATGACATGAGACATACCTCCCTGGACTACATGAAAAGAGACATGGAAGAGCTCTCAGATCTTGTAGCCCAGGCAGGTATGACCCTAGCCCTGAGTTGCATCCTGCCATCACCCAGACGGATACCGCAATACAAGGACAAAATGATTGACTTCAACAATTGGCTAAGCTTCTGGTGTCATTCTAAGGGGATCCAGTATCCATCTGCCTGGGACGACATGGTCGAAAGACCACGATGCTTTGCCAGAGATGGCCTGAACCTGTCATCCATGGGATTCCGGATATTGGCTAAGGCTCTTGCTACCCGTATAGTGCCTTTTTAGGCAAGGTTCAAATGACAAATTCATCACTGTAACAGGAACAGACAAGCAAAAACTGAGGGTAATGCTACTCAGTGTTAGAAGTCACAATCTCAAAATGCACTCCCTCGAGGCACTCCTTAAAATGGAGAACATCGATATCTGTGCAGTGAGTGAGACCTAGTTCAAGGCTCCAGAGAGCACCCCTGCATTACCAGTCAGATGCTACAGATCCACCACCATGCCCCAGGATTCCCACTTCTCTTTTCTTGATATACTGGAAAATATTAGGATTCAACCAAACACCATAATAATGGACGATTTCAACTACCCCACCATTAACTGGGAAAACTACTCATGTACCAACTCCTTCGCTCAACGCTTTCTGGAATTCATAAATTCCAATGCCCTGGATCAACTTATCCACACCCCCACCAGGGGCAACAATATCCTAACCAACATGAGTGACCGGTGATTCACACCAGAAGTTAACTCCTTGTTGGTCAGATCTGACCATAAGCTAATCACCCTAGATATCCACATCCCGCCCCCACCCACCATTAAGGAAATCATGGTAAAAAATTACTCAAAAGCCAACTTCATGCTTCTTAAGACAGAAGTGGTGAACTTCATGACACCCATGCAGATGGACAATATAGTTACGACTGCTGAATCCTACACATATGCACTCTATAAGCACTTGTGCATGGATCGTGTTATGCCAAACAGAACCAAGATGCTAGCCTCCAAAAAAAGGAAACCAATCTGGTGGTCACCTGCCATAAGCAAACTCTGCAACAGAAGGAAGAAACTGATGCAAAAGAGAGTAAAATCCCATAAGTGGAGGAGTTCCCTGGTCAGCCTCAGTAAGAAGCCGAGATCCCTCATAAGATCCTCCAAAGCTGGCTAAGAAAACAAAATTGCCACTCATTCTAGGGACAACCAAAAATCATTCTATAGCTATGTCAAGAATCTCAATGGCAACACCAAGATCTGCTCTGAGTTACAGCACAACGGCACGAAAATTACAGAACCAACTGATATTGCCAATATACTGGCAGATAGGTTCAGTGCTGACTTTACCCCCCTCTCACCCCCTAAAGGGCCCATATCTATACAGGAAGAATGCAGAGTCCCTGTAATCACAACTATGCAGGTAAAAGCTGCACTCTCTAAAGTCAAAAACACAGCATCCATGGGACCGGACAACATCCCAGGCTGCGTTTTACATGAACTTCGGAACACACTGACTCCCCACCTAAGCACCATGTTCAATCATAGCCTCATGTCAGGCTTTGTGCCCACTAAATGGCGCACAGCAACAGTTATCCCACTCCACAAAGGGGAAGCCACCACTGATCCTGGGAACTATCGCCCTATTAGCCTGATGAGCCTGGTCTGTAAGGCCATGGAACGTATCATCATGGAACTCAAACAAAGACATTGGTAACCTCCAAACTCTGGACCCCACCCAGTTTGGGTTTGTGAAAGGCAGATCATGCCTCCTGAACCTGATTGACTTCTTTGAGGCAGTTATCAAAGCCATAGAGGAGGATAGGGTGGTTCACACAGCCTATCTTGACCTCGCCAAGGCTTTCAACACCATTCCCCATTCTGGAATTATAGCTAAACTCACTAAACTAGGTATAAATCCCTACGTCACAAGATGGGTTGCCAACTGGCTCACTGACAGAACCCACACTGTAAAAGTTGCAGACTCCAAATCTGACTTCAAACCAGTGAAAAGTGGAGTACCACAGGGTTCAGTCCTGGGACCACTCCTGTTTGTATCTACTTCTCTGAAGTACAGGCTAACACAGAAGGCCTTTGGCTACCAATGTTTGCAGATGACTGCAAGCTAGGAGCCATAGTCAAGTCCCCAAATGATGTGGACATCCTACAGAAGGGCCTCACTGAGACAGATGCCTGGTATCAGAGCCATGGCCTCAAGCTCAATGCCAAAAAGTGCTTTGTCATCCCTTTTGGTAAAAACTCTGTACCCATGAACTACCACATAGGCGGCAGTCTACTTTAACACTGAATGTGTAATAAGAGACCTTGGGACCCAGGTGGACAGTAGTGTCTCCTTTGATAATCATAGTCAAGAAATCCTTCTACATGGCACACCTCATCACAAAAGGGTTCTCATCCAGGAAAAAAGAGGTCATTGTTCCCCTCTACTCAACACTCATTAGACCCATTATAGAGTACAATGCCCCTTTAGAATGTACCTCAAGACATCTGCAGCAGCTGGAAAGGCCACAAAAGTACCTCACAAAGAGGATTACTGGCTTCAAACAGATGTCCTACACTGACAGTCTCAAAAACTCCAGCTTTACTCTGTAGCATATTGCCTACTCCAAGGTGATCTCTGCCTAACATATTGCCTACTCCAAGGTGATCTCTGCCTAACATATAAAGCTATGTCAAACCCAGAGCTGCTGGACATGCTACACCTAAAGAAATCCCAATCCCTCATAGCTACAAGCTCTAGGGACCTGAACCTTGTCACCACAATAAACAGGACATGCTGGAGGGACAGATTCCTGTCCCAGAGACTTCCCATACTCTGAAACAAGCTACCCATCCAAGTCAAGCAAAGTTCCTCATTAGCACTCTTCAAGAAAAATCTTGATGAGTGGATGGAAAATAGGAATTACACCCCGGGGATCACTTCTGTGGCTCTGCTTGACAGTGGCACAGGAAAATAACTTTCTTGGGTGGCGTAAGCCAGGAAACCTTGTTGGCTAGGCTTACGTAGACCCTTGGGCCAATAGCCTAGTACCTACCTATGAACCTATATGTTGTCATCCCTACAACAAATAAGGTTACATATGAAGCTGTGAAAAATTATGCAACAAATTTCACTGAAATTGCAGAGTACAAGCATTGCTATTACAGGGGAGTTGCAATGAAGGAAGTGACGTAGACTACATCCCGAATTTAAATCAAAAGCGGTTTCCTGTAAGATCAATTCTGATGAAGTTCATGTAGTAGTACTGGATGAAAGCTCTTAACTCTTTAAGCTGTTTTGGTTTTATTCTGCATATTATTTTGGCTTCAGTGCTTTGTGTCAATTCATTCTGACTGGATTTTATATTAGACTGTATGGAGACACGGGGCCATCTGATTTGGAATGTACTATTCCATACATGTGGTGAAGGCAACCCAGGACTTACAGCAATCTCTATTCAGCCTAACAAAAGAGACAATCGCTTTAGCTTTTAAACCTTTTAACTTTAGCTGCGGTGGTGCAGTGGTTAGCGTTGTCATCTCACAGCAAGAGGTTCTCCCGTTCAATTCTCGGCTGCAGCGCCTTCTGTGTGGAGTCTGCATGTCCTCACCGTGGTCCGGTCGAGTGACGTTAAAGACATGCAGGTAGGTGTGAGTGTGAATGGGTGTGCCTTTGCTGAAGGTTGGGCTTCGGGCTGGCAACTCGGCACCGTAAAATCCACTGCCAATCATGAGCGGACCGGAGTTCCAAACTGAAACATCTCCTCTGTGTAATTATCTCTTGGCTAGTGGGGGCTGGTTCTTTTGTGTTCTTGTAAAAAAAAAAGTTTCTGTCTTTTGCACACAGTGCAGACTAGAGAGGTTGTTGACTGCAACTGAGCTACAAAATATAAGTATCTTGATTTTTTTTTTATTATAGGTTCATAGGTTCATAGGTTCATACTAGGCTATCTGCCCAAGGGCATTTATAAGCCTAGCCCATAGTTATGTGGCTTTCGCCACCCCTTTAGTTTGAAGAAAACTATGCCTATTATTTTGCTGTGCCTCTGTCAAGCAGTGACACTGAAGTAATCCCTGGGGTATATCTGCGATCTCCCATCCATTGGTCAAGATTCCTCTTGAACAAGGCCAGCGAGGTGCTCTGCCTCACATGTACCGGGATTTTGTTCCACAGCATAGGGAGTCTCTGGGTGATGAATCTGTCCCTCCAGCACGTTCTATTAATAACCATGTCAAGGTTTAAGTCTCCCGCCCTTGTGGTTCTGAGGGATCTAGATTTTTTGAGGTGAAGCATATTCATCAAATCTGGGTTTGACATGGCCTTATATGTCAGGCACAGGTCACCTCTGAGCAAGCGGTATGCGACTGAATAGAGCTGGAGTTCTTTCAGTCTGGCAGCATAAGACATAGTTTTGAGACCCTTTATCCTTTTGGTGAGGAACTTTTGGGGCCTTTCCTGCTGCTGCAGGTGTCGGGTCAGATACATTCCGAATGGGACATTGTACTCAATCATAGGTCTAATGAGTGATGAGTACAGGGGGACGATGACCTCCCTAGATCTAGATGTGAATCCTTTCATGATCAGGTGGGCAATGTAGAAGGTTTTCCTAACTACTTTGGCAACATGAGTGTCAAACGAATGGTTACTGTCAACCTGGGTCCCCAGATCCCTGATGACTTCTTCTGTGCTCAGTGGATTGCCACCTATATGGTAGCTAGGGGTAACCTTGTTTTTCCCGAAGGGTATGACTATGCATTTCTTGGTGTTTAACTTTAGGCCATGGCTCTGGCACCAGTTATCCGTTTCTGTGAGGCCCTTCTGAAGGATATATGTGTCAGATGTGTATTCGACTATTATTTTTACAGATTACTGTTTTTACAATTTAATATGTATAAAGCACTTTGTCTATTCAGTATCTTCACAAATCCTTATCTGTTTAAAAACTTTCATTTGTCTCTGTAGTGCTTGCTGTCTTGTAGGCTATTTTGTCCCACCCTCCCTCCCTGTGGGGGCTGGTTCTTTTGTGTTCTTGTAAAAAAAAAAGTTTCTGTCTTTTGCACACAGTGCAGACTAGAGAGGTTGTTGACTGCAACTGAGCTACAAAATATTATTTTTACAGATTACTGTTTTTTACAATTTAATATATATAAAGCAATTTGTCTATTCTGTCTCTTCACAAACTTCCTTTTAAAAACTTTCATTTTCTCTCTCTCTGTTGTGCTGTCTTGTAGGCTATTTGTCCCACATTTGTCTCTGTAGTGCTTGCTGTCTTGTAGGCTATTTTGTCCCACCCTCCCTCCCTGTGGGGCTGGTTCTTTGTGTTCTTGTAAAAAAAGTTTCTGTCTTTTGCACACAGTGCAGACTAGAGAGGTTGTTGACTGCAACTGAGCTACAAAATATAAGTATCTTGATTTTTTTTGATTATTTTTACGGATTACTGTTTTTACAATTTAATATATATAAAGCACTTTGTCTATTCTGTATCTTCACAAATCCTTATCTGTTTAAAAACTTTCATTTGTCTCTGTAGTGCTTGCTGTCTTGTAGGCTATTTTGTCCCACCCTCCCTCCCTGTGGGGGCTGGTTCTTTTGTGTTCTTGTAAAAAAAAAAGTTTCTGTCTTTTGCACACAGTGCAGACTAGAGAGGTTGTTGACTGCAACTGAGCTACAAAATATAAGTATCTTGATTTTTTTTGATTATTTTTACGGATTACTGTTTTTACAATTTAATATATATAAAGCACTTTGTCTATTCTGTATCTTCACAAATCCTTATCTGTTTAAAAACTTTCATTTGTCTCTGTAGTGCTTGCTGTCTTGTAGGCTATTTTGTCCCACCCTCCCTCCCTGTTGGTGTCTTGCTCTTATACTTGGTGGCTTTGCAGTTGCCCACCCCTACTGTGACACACCTCCCAGTCTAGTGTCATTAGCTCATTCTGCTTAATACAGAGAGAACATTTGATAAGGCCTTCTGTTCCTCCTTTTTCCCTTTCAAAAAGTAAAACAAAACTTTTTTTTTTTTTCTCTCTCTTTCGCCTGAACCTTCTTGTGTTCTGACTGTCCTTCTCAAACAGTTTGGAAATATACAGTATGTAGTTTGGAAATATACAGTATATTTCAGAGCATTTGTTATAACTGTATTTGCTATAACTGATTTAAGTATTTTTTTCTGGCTTTTTGATTATTTACTGCTTAGCGACTGCATTTTAGCCTGTTTATTCAGCTCTGCATTCTATTTAAACTGTTTTTGTGTTGATTAACTGTTTTGCACTTTTAAAAAGTTAGTTGTTGCTTAATTTTACCTGTAGGCTAACACACTCAAGTGCGCTAGCCGCTTAAAAGCATTTATAGCATTTACTGTCTGTTTTTCCTCTGTTTTCTGCAAAAAAAAAAAAAAAAAAATCTTGTTTTCCCGCCTTACTGAACTAGAATAGTCCAGTCTTCAGAGTTTGCTGATCTCTGGGCTTTGGCTTGGTTCCTGTGCTATTCCATATCCTTATTTGGATAAAGGGAAACTTCTTTGTTCACCAGTGGGAATGGGGAGCACTGAGCAGCCTATTTGTCCCTAGAGCAGTGGTTCCAGCCAGAAACTTGCAGTCTATTGGCCATTTTGGGTCAATTCCTAGCTCTTTTCAACCCCCTGCTATAAAGCCCGCTTTAGCGCGCTTTTGCGCGGAGTTGCCCATAGAGCACCATCGGGCAGCGCCGGTTAAACAAGGTTAAACTATTTCTGGCTCCGTAAAGTCTGCTCTTCAATTTTTCCCTTAGAACTTCTCTACTTGCAATCTAAACAGTCTATTCTCTATCTCAAAAGCTCAGCACTTGCTCCTAAAGCATTTTTATATAGGTAAAGTACTTGTATACTAAACAAAGTACTACATTAGCCTAGAATCCACTTGAGTACCCATTTCCCTATAGGTCCCTTCTGACTCAGTTACACAGCAAACTTTTTCACTTTTTCTAGCATGTCGAAGGGTCAGTTGCTAGCGTCCTCTCCTGTTCAGCTGGTGAATCTGGGCATCTTGAGGCAATGTTACAATTGCCTCATGTACACAGACAACCCACACCTTCTCCCACAAAACACAAATACATGTGAGAGATGCAACTATATAGCCAAACTGGAGGCTGAGCTCTCTCAACTCAGGACTGGCAAGACCAGACAGGAGGAGAAGGAAACCACGCACACCACAAACCCAGTTTCACATAGAACTATCACAACTGCAAAACAAACACATAAACACACAAAGACATACTCAGAGGCACTGATCAAAAATCTACCAAAACTACAGAGGCCTCCAAAGCAGACACCCAAGCAACTGCCACCTCAAGACATAAGACATACAACACATAGTTCTCAAAGTCAGTGTGCTAAACAGTCACAGTCCTTAAGGCCAAACACAATGCCAGACACACTTGTTATAGGTGACTCCATAGTCAGACACACTGACGTCCCACTCACCAGACAGAACAAAGAAAAGATCACAGTAAGCTGCCTGTCAGGCGCTAGAATCCGCCACATAACACAAGCACTCAGGTCACTCCACAGCAAGTACAAGTATGACTCAGTTATTGTCCATGCCGGTGGGAACGACCTGAGATGTACCTCCCTGGACTACATGAAAAGAGACATAGAGGAGCTCTCAGATTATGTAGCCCAGGCCGGTATGACCCTGACCCTGAGCAGTATCCTACCCTCACCAAGAATGATGCCACAATACAGAGACAAAATGATCAGCTTTAATAATTGGCTTAATTACTGGTGTCATTCTAAGGGGATCCAATGTCTGTCTGCCTGGGATGACATGCTTGACAAGCCACGCTGCTTCGCAAGGGATGGCTTGCACCTGTCACCCCTGGGCTTCCGGATATTGGCAAAGGCTCTTGCCACCCCATAGTGCCTTTTTAGGCAAGGCTCAAATGATAAACCTACCGCCCAAAAACAAAAATGGAGAAAAACTAAGGGTAATACTGCTCAATGCCAGAAGTCTAAACCTCAAGATGCACGCCCAAGCCCTCCTCAGTATGGAGAACATCGATGTCTGTGCTGTGACTGAAACCTGGTTCAAGGCTCCTGAGAGCACCCCAGCACTATCAGGTTATACCTCATATCATGCGTTCCGCCCCAAAATCCGGACTGAACCACAAAAGAGGGGAGTATCCATATTCATAAAGGATACCCACACCTCCAGGTTAGTGGCAACGCACGAAGCATCGGAGACCATCCAGGTGCAATTAACCATAGGTAAAACTGCCCTACAGTTTGTAACATGCTACAGACCACCTTCTCAAACTCAGGAAACCCACACAGCCTTCCTGAAGACACTGGAGAGTATGAATGTCTCTCCAAACACCATCATATTGGGTGACTTCAACTACCCAAACATAGACTGGGAACATTACTCAAGCCCCAACACCTTAGCCCAAAGGTTCCTTGAGTTCATAAACTCAAATGCTATGGAACAACTAGTCACCATTCCCACAAGAGGAGAAAATATACTAGACCTGATCATCACAAACATGGGGACAAAATGCTCCACACCGGAAGTATATCCCTCATTGGTGAGATCAGACCATAAATTAATCTCACTGGAGATCCACATCCCGCCCCACCCCAGCAAAAAGACCACAGTGAAGAACTTCTCAAAAGCAAACTTCACACTTCTTAAGACTGGAGTGGTATCCTTCAAGGCCCCCGAGCCAGTGGAAACCACAACCCACACTGCTGAAACCCTTACAAATGCCTTCTACGAGCACCTCCAGGAATGTATGGATCAAGCAATCCCTAATAAAATCAAGACCCTTTCCACCAAAGGCAGGCGCCCGGTCTGGTGGACTCCAGCCATAAACAAACTCTACAACAAGAGGAGAAAGCTACTACATGACAGAGCAAAATCCCTAAATGGGAAGGCATCTCTGATCAATACTAGCGAAGAACTACGATCACTCATAAAATCATCCAAAGCCAACTTTGAGAGAAAAATCGCTAATGACACAAAAGACAATCATAAAGCCTTCTTTAGCTATGTTAGAAACCTGGGTGGAAACTCCCAGATATGCTCAGAAATAGTCCAAAATGATAAAAAAATCACTGAACCCACAGACATTGCCAACATACTGGCAGACAGGTTCAGTGCAAATTTCTCCCTCCCTCCCCAAAGGAGAAATATCTATCCCACCAGAGTCTAGCCTCCCAAACATCTCAGATGCCCAGGTGAGAGCTGCTCTCTAAAGCAAAAACACAGCATCAATGGGACCGGACGGTGTCCCCGGCTGTGTGCTACATGAACTCAATGAGGAACTAAACCCACACATAAGGCTGCTGTTTAATCTTAGCCTTACTACAGGATACGTAGCCAAAGAATGGCGTACAGCAACTGTGGTCCCACTCCACAAAGGCGGTGCTTCTACGGACCCTGAAATTACCGCCCCATAAGCTTGACGAGCCTCGTCTGCAAAGCTATGGAGAGGATCATAATGGAACTCATAAATAAAGACATTGGGGACCTACAGACACTGGATCCTACCCAATTTGGCTTTGTCAAGGGCAGATCCTGCCTCTTGAACTTGGTCGACTTTTTCAAAACAGTCACTAAGGCCATTGATGAGGGTAAGGCAGTTCACACAGCCTACCTTGACCTAGCAAAAGCGTTCGACACAATACCCCACTCGGGCATCATAGAAAAGCTCACCAGCTTAGATGTAAACCCATATGTCACAAGATGGGTTGCAAACTGGCTCAAGGACAGAACACACAGGGTTAGAGTTGCTGGTGCCATGTCAGACTCTAAGCCGGTCACGGCGGTGTCCCACAGGGCTCATTCCTGGGCCCCTCTTGTTCGGCATTTATTTTTCTGAAGTGCAGGCAAACATAGGGGGATTGTGGCTGACAAAATTTGCAGATGACTGCAAACTGGGCACCATAATTGACACTCCATCAGACAGAGACATCCTCCAGAAAGGTCTCATAGAAATGGATAACTGGTGCCAGAGCCATGGCCTTAAGCTAAATGCCAAAAATGTATAGTCATACCCTTTGGGAAAAACAAGGTAACCCCTAATTACCACATAGGTGGTAATCCATTAAACACGGAAGACGTTATCAGGGACCTGGGGACCCAAGTTGACAGTAACCTCTCTTTTGACACTCACATTGCCAAAGTGGTTAGGAAGACCTTCTACATTGCCCACCTGATCATGAAGGGATTCACATCCAGATCAGGAGAGGTCATTGTACCCCTGTACTCTTCACTTATCAGACCAATGATTGAGTACAACGCCCCATTCGAATGTACCTTACCCGACACCTGCAGCAGTTGGAAAGACCCCAAAAGTTCCTCACCAAAAGGATAAAGGGGCTCAAACATATGGCATACGATGCCCGACTGAAGAAACTCCAGCTCTATTCAGTCGCATACCGTCTGCTCAGAGGTGATCTGTGCCTGACATACAAGGCCATGTCCAACCCGGAATTAATGGACATGCTCCACCTCAAAAAATCCAAATCCACCAGAGCCACGAGAGCAAGAGACTTAAACCTCAACACGGATATAAATAGGATGTGCTAGAGGGACAGATTCATCACCCAGAGACTCCCTACACTATGGAACAGAATCCCAGTCCATGTGAGGCAGAGCCCCTCGCTGACTCTGTTCAAGAGAAATCTTGACGAGTGGATGGGAGATCGTAGGTTTACCCCGGGAATCATCTCTGTATCACTGCTGGACAGAGGCACAGCAAACTAATGGGTATAGTATTCTCATCCTAAGGGGTGGTGAAAGCCACACACACTCTGGCTAGGCTTTTAAATGCCCTAGGGCAGATAGCCTAGTATGAACCTATGAACCTATGAACCGGGAAAAGCCAAAAGACATAAGAACTTTATTAAATAAATCTTGTTTCCTGGAGGTTCAAGTGGCTGTTGGCTTTTATTTTATTAGTTCTGTTTGCCAGTGATTAGCTCAATTGTTTTACTTGTTTATATTTGAGCACCACATCTGTTTTTGAGCCAGAGGATTCCGCAAACACTTATCTAGCCAAGACTTAGTGGAAAACTGCCAAAGTGAACTTGTTAACTTGGCAAAATCTATTAGTGACCTAACAGTGCAACTACAATTACTAACTCAATTACCTGTTTCTACAGATACGGGAGGCAGTCATGTTCGTAATATTAACAGGGATTTATTCATACCCAATTTTGAACCTAGATGTAATGAAGCCGATTCCCAAAGTGCCAGGAATCTAGTAAACATTCACGGTCTTCAGGAAGGACGGTTTTCAAGCAATGACTGACTAAGAACAAATGAGATAAATCATTTTAACCTCAATGTCAATCATAGTCCTAATCTGGTCAATGGAGAGAGAAAAAATATAGATTTAAATACATGGTTAAGTACTAAACCTCAAGTTACCAAGGCAGCACAGACCTCCTTACAGACTGATAACTTATCAGAAAGTATTTCACTTTCAGAAACATACACTACACCTCAGAAAATTGCATCTTGACAACAGTTATATGGAGCATTGTATAGAGAAGGAGGCATAGTTCTCCAGGGTCTTCGTATTTGGAAATTTCCCATCGGGCTAAACTACGATCTGGTTTTACCCAATGAATTGACTTAACTATTCAATCAGACTAGCATCAAAGTAATTAATATAATCATTAGAAAAACAAAAAGACAATTGACCAAATAAAGGTCTAGATTAACTCTCTTGATGGGGTCATAACAGCTGATTTACTTTTTAGTTTTCATTCCAAGCCCTACCATAAAACATCTGATTATGTGGACAGACAGATTAATGCTACAAAAGACAGGAAGATTAACAAATTAAACAGCGATGCAAAGGCATATCATGAAAATAGTGCACACCCCTCTGAGGTTAATAGGAACTACAGTCGTGGTCATACTACAGTACCAAATCGTACAACCGAACCTCATGTATTGACACCAACTGTGCTGAATAGTGAATGGGCACAAATGTGCAGGAGAGGGTAACAGTAGTTTTAATTTTGATGTGGATTTTCCCCACCTCTTAGAAACCAGCACATAAGCAGCCAGGAAAGCTCATTCACCATGGGACAGATCATCACAAATATAAATGGGAGGTAAAGAGGTGCGTGAAATCGGGGGGAGAGGGAGAAGCAGAAGCAGGAGATAGTCAAGATGTCCACAAATGGAACAACTTCTGACACTTAGGATTACTGTACTTGTAAAGATGGTTTTAGCATTTACAATTACATTGATGAGGACATAACAGATGTACATTTCAAGTTATTTCAAAGGGTTTTACATATGCACCTAGTTCGCAGTTTAACCTAGTAGACAGTCTTTTGGAATTAAAGACGTACACCAGAAAATTAAACTTAGCCTATCTATATCAAGGCAGAGAAAGGATACAAGGCAACAGTATCAAAAAAAGTAGTTGCTTTGTACCTCAAGGTCATCCTTCAATTCAGGCTTTCGAAAAAAAATGTAGATGTGATATTCACACATTCATACAGTCCAACAAGACACATACATTTAATTTAGATTGTGAAGAACAAGACCATTTGGACAAGTTAAAGAATGACAACACAGTCAGAATAATGAAACCAGACAAGGGAGGAGGCATTGTGCTTATAAGGACTATCAAGTACACTAGGAAGATGCTAGACATTCTTTTGGATAAAGAGGAAAATGTTCCAGCCTCATTTGAAGAGGTCAGAGTTTGCCAGGACAGTACTGGTTTGTACTTGGAAGAGCTCTTGCTTAGTTCACTGATCACCATATACATCATACATATGCACTTCACAAGTTCGAAGTTTTACAAAACTTTAAACTGCAAATGGTCAAGACCATAAGGTCAAAGTTTTTAAACTTAGAAATTGTAATTAAAAAAAAAATAAAAACAATTTTTTTTACGTTTTTGCAGGGGGGCAAGCCCCCTGTGCCCCCCACACCCCTGCTAAATAAATATACCAACTCAGAGATTGCACTACATTGAGGAAAATGGTACGTTCCATGCTGTACAGTGATCTCCATTCAAAACATTCTGAGTTTCAAAACTTTAGTCTTATGGTTTCGACCATTTGCAGTTTGAAGTTTTGAACTTTGAGCTTGTGAACCGAATCCATATATATGAATATATACACACACATTTTAAATATATATATATATATATATATATATATATATATATATATATATATATATATTTATATTTATACACACACACACTATGTATATATATATATATATATATATATGTATATGTATATATATATATACATATATATATATATATATATATATATATATGCACACACATATTATATATACAAACACACACATTATATAAACACACACACACACATTATATATACACACACACACACACATGCAGACAAACACAGACACACACAGAGTTTCATCTACGGTTGTATAATCAAATCAGGCAGTGAGAGCCAACCGCAGATGGAAGGGACAGGTATTAAATGAATAATCTATTCATAATCATGTATGACACCTAAAGGTAAAAGAATGAAACTTTATATTCACCAGTCCACAGGACGTCAAAGGCAGTTGGAAGGAGTACATCCAGCAGCTTCTGAATAAAATACCTATGATGAAAGAAGAGGAGGAAGCCACCATAGAAATAAGAATGGTGCCAAGGAAAATGAAGTCAAGGAAAGCAACAGGCACAGATCAAGTCACAGCAGATATGATAAAGATGTTGGGTGAGATAGGGGAGAAATGGGTCCTGAGGGTAAGTGTAGCAACATGGACAGAAAGGTGTACTCCAGATGACTGGAGAATAAGCATACTAGTGCCAGTGTTCAAGAACAAAGGGGCAGTATAGAGGTGTCAAACGCTGACTACACTGAGTGAAAGTTCTGGAGAGGGTGATTGGTAAATTAATACAGACAGTAGAAGAAAGTAAAACAGAAGATGACCAGTTTGAATTCAGATCAGGATGCAGCACAATTGACTCAACATTTGCAGTGTGACGGACACTTGAGAAGAAGCTAGAGATGAGGAAAAAAAAAAAAAAGAGTCTAACTGGGTATTCCTAGCCTTGGAAAAAGCATATTACAAGGTCCCAAGAAAGTTGATATGGGCAGTTCTGCAGTAGTTCAAAGTCCCAAATACATTGTTAGAATTAGTGCAGGCTATGTTTAAGGACGACACAATGACTCAGTACTCACTGCTGTTCAAATTGGTGATGGACTTCATTAGCAAACCGGTCAGAGGGGACAGATCAAAAAACTTGCTGTATGCAGACGATGTGGCATTACTGGCGGACTCTGAACACAAACTTCAGCAAAGGATAGGGGAATTGAATGCAAAATTTTAGGTACATGGGATGAAGTACAGATAACACAGTTGTAATGGCAGCATAGGAGGAAGTCTGAATAAGCTGAGAGCTTCCAAGCATCTGACAGAAGTGGCTGACAAAATGGGAAGTCTGAATGAGGAGGTCAAGAATAAAATCAGAAGGGCTGTAGCCAACTGGCACAGAGTGTCAGGAATAGTGTATGACAGAAAAATGCCAACAAAGCCGAAAAGTAAGGGTTACAAAACAGTGGGACATCCAGTACTACTATATGGTACAGAAACCTGGGCAGTAAATGCAGAGCAGGTGAAGAACCTAGAGGTGACGGAGATGAAGTGTCTAAGACAGTGGTAGTATGTACCTTGTGGAACAGATGAACAAATTGGGACAAAAAAGCAGAAGCCAAAGTAGCACTAATTACAGAAAAGGTCAAAGAGAACAGATTGCAGTGGTTCATGCGCATGTGCAGAAAAGCAGGCAGACAGGAAGAAGGCAAGAGTAAATGACGGCATCCAGTGAAAAGGTTGATGGACTGGGTGCGAGAAGACCTGTGAGAGTCAGGCATAAGTATCGAAGAAGGTAGAAGAGTGGAACTGAATAGAGAGATATAGTGACAGTTGACATGACACCCCAAACCCACGTAGAAAAAAAAATGGGAAAACGGGGGTTGATGATGATAGCGGCACAACAAGGACTACCAAGGCCTTTATAACCTAGCCATGTAAATGAAATGCATCCCACAAGTAACTGTACCTTAGTGATTATTTTAAGGAATGTATGTTGGCTAGAACATGATTTAATGTCTGCCTCTGTCCATCAGCAACATAGGTGTCAGATCAGGGACGAATTTCTGATTTCCAATCCACTGGTACAGGTAAAACTTGATAGGGTAAAGGAACAGCTCTACTTCACATTGATGGGAAGCCTTTTCCCGAGAATGGGGATTCTCTAAGATCCATACCTGTCCCTCCAAAATGTCATATTTAAGTCACAGGCAAAGGTTAAATCCTTAAATCTAGTATGTCCAGTGCTGTTCATTTTGAAGACATACAAAAGGTCCATCAGAGCAAAATCCAAGAATGCTTTGTATGCCAGGCATAAATCACCTCTCAACAGTCTGTAGGAAATAGAGTATAGAGACAGGACTTTGTGGCAATCTGCACAGGACATTGTGTTTATTCCCTGTATTCTTTTTTGGGAGGAACCTCTGTAGACTTTCCAGTTGCTGCATGTGCCTGGGCAGGTATATATACAAAGGGGTGTTGTACTTAATGATGGGTCTGATGATGGCCGAGTACAGTGGCACAATGACTTCCCTGGACTTAGAAGCCATGCCCTGACATATAAGTCGAGTGACAAAGAATGACTTTCTTACCACCTTTAGACACATACTGGTCGAAAGACAGGTGACTATCTACACAAGTCCCTAAATCCCTGACTACTGTGTCTACTTTTAAGGGTATCAGTAATGTAGTTTCCCTGAATAGCCAACTTCCCAAAAGTTACTATTATGTACTTCTTGGAACTGAATTTTAAAACAGTGGCTTTAGCACCAGTCATTCATTTGTCTGTGTTAGACCTTCCTGTAAGATGTTAGTATCTTGGGGGGGGGGTTACTATAACTGCTCCAAGCTTGCAATCACCTGCAAACTTGGTGAGCCAGAGGCCCTTGACATTGGCCTTAACTTCAAAAAAAAAAAAAAAAAAAATAGATGCCAAAGAGAAGCAGACCTAGCACACACCCCTGGGGGGGTGCCACTGGTGACCGGCCTCTTCATGGAGGTGATCTCTCCAATCCTAACTGACAGGGTTCAGTCCGCGAGATAGCTAGCTGTCCAGCAAATTATACAGCGAGTTATGCCTAATTTTGTGAGTTTGTTTACAATGCCAGAGTGGGTTACTGTATGAAATGCTTTATTTAGTTCAAGGTAAGCAGCATGCACTGCTTTGCTCTCTCAAAGAAGGCCACCAGGTCCAGTAGGCATGACTTGCCTTTGACGAAACCAAACTGTGATGGATCCAATTTTTGAAAGTTTTCTATGCCATTGTTATTCGTTTCCATGATGTCTCATATGCAAAGCCATGGAAAGAATTATCAGACTAATAGGTCTGTAGTTCACAGGATTCACTGATGGTCCACCCTTGTGCAGGGGGATAACTGTTCAACAGTCTTCCCTTAGTGTGGAACAAAGCCTGTGCAGAGGCCATGGTTGCATAATGACACCAGTGATCCCGATAGGTCATATTTTAGGCTATTTAGGAGACATTCTGGGATATTATAAGGGCCCATGTTGTATGCTTGACATTAGAGAGTGCGTCTAAGACCTGCCCCCTACTGATAGCTGGAAGTATTATGGTGAATTTGTCGGCCCAAAGATTTGCTGTATCTCCTAGTTCCTCATTAAAGCTGTCACCTTCTGAGAGTAGCAGAGATGTAGAATTGCATTTTTGGTAAAGCCCTACTAATCACTGATAACACACTGTACACTGCATCAGGAGGTGAGGCAAGGTAAGCTCTCAAAGGCTACCAGCAAACACCAGTTTTTGGCGGCTACATTATTAAAAGTTTATGTCTGACGTCTCTACTAGATAGCAAGAAGTGTGCATGACATGGATGCCTGTTGGTGCTACTATTACTCACCTAATTTGGAAATGCCCTGAAGTACACCCACTTTGGAAACAATGCAGCCACATCCTATAGGTAAGAAACTCCTTCCATTATCTGACATTACTTTCTTAATATTAGTGGGCAATTGAGAGGAGTATTATCATCATTAGAAGGATGCAGAGTTACGGCTTAAGCATTATCATCATCATTAGAAGGATGTAGAGTTACGGCTTAAGCATAATTATATAACATTGTTTGCTAATATTTTATGAAAATAAAAGATACTATTACTAAAAACCTGTATGTCTGTCTATGGACTAGACTATACAGGACTTTGAAGTCGAATGTAACTGCTGATCAGTTACATAATATGGGACAGAATGTCTTCCTGAACTGCTGGAACAGTCAACAATAAGTTTGTTAGTACAGTTTAGAAAGACCAGATAGTGTGTTGGTGACTCTCTCTTCATCCACAGTATATCTGCGCGCGCACACACACACACACACACACACACACACACACACACACACACACACACACACACACACACACACACACACACACAAACCTGATTAAATGCCAAGTGCTCAACATAACTTTGTTTAGCTAACATTCCATCAATCACAAATCTTTGAAGGACAATAACAGGTTCAGAGGTTTATAGGGGTTTACTAGGCTAATGACCACAAGGGCCTTTTTAAGCCTTGCCATGCATCCCAAATCTGCCAAGTTCTGGGATCCTTGATAAGCAGGGACTTGGGAGATGAAACATTTGCAGGCTGCCTGTGTCCATTAGAGATATACGTGCCATACCAGGGATGAATTTCCTGCTCTGCATCCAACTGTCCAAGTTACACTTGAATTGGGTTAGGGAGGAACTCTGCTTCACATGGATGGGGAGCCTGTTCTAGAGACAGGGTTGTCTCTGGGTACATGCCTGTCTCTCCAGCAGGTCCTATTTATATCACAGGCAAGGTTTAAGTCTTTAGAATGGGTAATTCTGCTGCTGTTTTTTTTGCAGATATGCAGGAGGTTCAGAGTGGGGTCTGACAATGCCTTGTATGCCAGACATAGATCTCCATTCAACAGCCTATAGGAGACAGAATACAGGACTAAGGCCTTGAGGCATTCTGCATAGGATATGTTACTTATGCCCTATATTCTTTTAGTGAGGAACCACTGTGGACGTTCCAACTTTTGGACATGCCTGGTTAGGTACATACAAAAGGGGGCATTGTACTCAATGACATGTATGATGCATGCCAAATACAGTGGCACAATTACTTCCTTGGATCTAGATGCTATACCTTTGTTTATAAGTTGCACAACATAGAATGATTTCCTTACTACTGTACGTGTGATTGTCAAAAGCTAGATTACTGTCTATGTGTGTATCCATGTCCCTAAGTACAGGGTCAACTATTAGGGTTGTGTTGTCAATATGACAGTATCCTTCGGGAAGTCATCCACCCCTGGTAACTATTCTGCATTTCTTGCCATTTAGTTTTAGTCCATGGCTCTGACACTGGTTGTCTGTGTCAGGCCTTCCTAGAGAATTTGTCAGCGAGGGATTCAATGACAGCTCCTAATTTGGAATCATATTCAAATTTAGTCAGTCAGAGGCCACTGATATTGGCCTTGAATTCAGAAAACTAAATGTCAAAAAGGAGCAGTCCCACGACCGATCTTTGAGGGACTTCTCTTGTTACTGGCCTCTTTGTAGAGGTGGTCTCCCCAATTCTAACTTCCCTGGATCCTGTGAGTCAGTTGGCTATCCACTGGGTGACATGAGGGTTTGTTGCACCCAACCTCTTGAGTTTATCAACAGTGTTGAGTGGGGTATTGTGCCAAATACCTTGGCCAGGTCAGGGAAAGCAGTGTGAACAATTTTGCCCTCATACATTAATTTGCGGACCTTCTCAAAGAAGTCCATCCCGCCCTTAATGAAACCAAAATGGGGTGGGTCCAGTGTCTGGAGGTTTACTATGTCATTATTGATCATTTCCATGATAATTTTTTTTCCATGGCTTTGTGAATGGGACTAGCAAGACTTACGGGTCTGTAGTTTCCAGGGTCTGCAGATGATCTACTTTTGTGCAGACGGACGACTGTTGCTCTTCTCCATTCATTAGGCACGAAGACCTGTTAAACAGCAATTTCAAAAGGCCTGATAGGTCATGTTTCATGGTATTTAGAAGGCATCCTGGGATACTGCCTGAGCCCATTGATGCAGTGTTCTTTGCCTTAGAGACAGCATTAAGGACCTGTTCTCTAGTGATAGCAGGGGAAGTTATAATTTATGGTATTTCCTGAGGGAAGGTTGAGGGGAACAGAGGGGTAAAGTTGGAGATGAATTTGTCAGCCAGTAGGTTTTGCTATATCTTCTGGCTCAGTATAGGTGGCTACATTTACAATGACTTTTGCACACAACTGTCTATTGCCTTTGAGGTTGCGGACATAGGTAAAAATGTCTTGTGGTTGTCCTTGGCCTGGGATGCCAAATGTACCTCAAATTTGGCTTTGGTAGATTATCTGTCCTCCAAGTGCTTTGCTTTGTTTGATGAGAGTGTTTTTATCCTGCTGGGTGCTGCACCTCCTAATTTTTGCCATGAGTTTCTTTTTTCTGTTATACAGTCTACTGATTTTGTGATTTAACCAGGGTGGCTTGTTTTTGGAGTTAGTTATGTACTTCTTACTGGTGGATACAGCTGCCTCTATGCACCATCAATATTTCAGTAAAGCTATTTCAAAGAGTGTTCCCCATACCCCACATCTCTACATATATCAGTCTCCAAACCTCCACAAAAGTGGGGGAAAAAAGAGAAACATCTTAACACCACTGTTAAATATTGAACACCAATACACTGCACTAGTTTGATGCACCTGGCAGCTGATGAAAATACACGGATAGTTTTGTGGTCCATTCACACACACGTGTGTGTGTGTGTGTGTGTGTGTGTGTGTGTGTGTGTGTGTGTGTGTGTGTGTGTGTGTGTGTGATATATATATATATATATATATATACACATACATACATACATATATATATATATTATATATGATTTTCTAGCAGTTAGTCAAAACAGAACAAAGCTAACACATGAAATAAAACACTCAAAGTGTAAACTCTCTGAACATCAGAAACACGGAACCAAATAAACTCAAATCAAACAAAAATAAATGTAAATGAAAGCTATTTTTTTTGGGGGGGGTGTAATCTTCCTGCATCCCTGTGGGGTCAGGCACCACCTGAACTCCAGGATTGCACAAACTCAAATATGGGAAAAGTCTCTCAAAGGACTCAAAGGAAAGGAATTAATGTCACCACATTTTCAGAAACTGCGTCCATAGTGTACACCTATCAAATGTGCTGATTACTAACTTCACAAAATAGCATAACACACAATGTTTATTTAAGCTATTTACAACAACATACCTACCACAGCAAAAGTGCTTGGAACATGGACATTCATATACAATGCATTTTCCATTTGACTAAAATACCTAACCCTGCCAACAGGATTATGATGATCACTGCGACACCCAACATTGAAACCCTTGGTTGCAGGCTCACTAGACTGGCTGTTGAACCTTGACAGACCACCCAGATTATGGTGGGTCAAGCTGAGCTACTATTTTATCTAGAACTTAAAGGGGCTGTAAAAAGACTACTAAGCTACATAGCTTAATATTCCCACCCTGTTCCTTTTTTAACCACATTAGAGGCACATGGTCAGTGACCACTGTAAAGTATCAGCCAAGGATATAATATTGAGTGATGACAGCAGTCATTTAATAGCCCACCATTCCCTGTTGATAGTAGAATACCTGGTCCTTGCTCTACTGAACCTGTGACTTAAGGCATAAAGAGTACTCTTTCTCTCACTGCTCCAGTGCTTACCTGTGATGCATCTGTACAAAGTATGAAGGATTTATTCAACCTTAATCTCTCCCCAAATACTCTTTCCTGGTTCTCCAGTTACCTATCTGATAGATCTCAAGCTGTCAGATGGATGAACTCTACGTCTTCCTTCTTGCCCACACCTACCGGTGTTCCCCAGGGGTCCATCCTCGGACCCATGCTCTTCAACATCTTTATAAATAATCTACACTCTGTCATCCCTGACACTACAGTCATCCAGTACGCTGATGACTCCACCTTAGTTTGTGCTGCCTCTAACATTACTGAACTCCAGACTAAAACACAAATAGCCTTTTCCACTGCAGAGAACTGGATGCACCAAAACCATCGCTCCCTCAACTCTAATAAATCCAAAATTCTAATTTTCACCCCTACTAGAGTTTCCTCCTCATTTGACAAAGATTCCTTCAAAGTCCTAAGCCAAACCAACACTGCTATAGAAGTGGTGCCTTCCGCCAAACTACTCGGCATTACCATAGACGAACACCTAAAATTCGATCTCCACATACAACAAAACATAAAGAAAACCCATCAAAAGTTAGGTATGCTCTACAGAAATAACCAATTTCTTTCCAACTCCTCTAGGCACACCCTGGCAATTACATACCTTCTACCCTCTCTTCTTTATGGAGCCCCTCTTCTAACCAATCTGTCTGCTTCCAATACCTCAAAACTTGAAACTTGCTATAATAAGATCTCTAAATTCGCAACTAAATCCAAAACCTCAACTCACCACTGCCTTACCCTTCAATCTCTACATTGGCTTGAACTTCCTAACCACTTAGACTATCTCTAACTAACCACCGCTCACAAACTAATATTCTACCCAGACTCATGCCCTGCCTTAATAAACATCCTTCCACCATACACCCCAAACAGATCTCTGAGATCTGAACACCAAAACCTTATCTCCATCCACAAACCCAAACGTCCTGCTGGCCAACTTCTACTCTCCTTCTCTCTAGGTAAAAAATGGAACTCCCTCCCTCCTTCTCTTAGGACTATACCTAACTCCGAATCCTTCAAGACCCAACTTTTCGAATACCTGTCATCCAAATGGAAATGTTCCTGCTCTCACCAGATATAAATTCCAGGGATCTCTCTCCCTGAGCTCTCCATTTCCTGCCACTCTCTACCCCCAAGCTTAACCTGACTCTTCTGACTTTCCCCCGACTCCAACTTTGTTCAGTCTGTTATTTTTTTCTCTGCACTGTATTGCTTTATTATGCTTGCTCATTATGCACATTTTATGTAAATGTATTTCCAGACTGTATGAATCTTACTCTTGTATTATACCATTAACTTTATGTAACCATGTTTCATTGTATTTCTTGTGGAGCTTTTCTCCCCGGGCCTCCACTGAAAATGGGCACTTCTTGGCCCAGTGGACTTCCCCGGTAATCAAACTGAAATAAATAAATAAATAAATAAATAAATAAATAAATAAATAAATAAATAAATAAATAAATCTGGTGATGCTAATACAATTCTGAAAAGAACAGTTGCTTCAATTTTTTAAAAGCACATTCTGCCTCTAGTATTCATTTTATTTTAAGGGGCATCCTCGTCTTTGTCATATTAGTAAGAGGGATGCTACTGATACAAAACAGGGTATAAATGTTTGATAGTACCCAAACATCCCCCAAATGGGGTGTTGGGTGTTGGCATAATGGTCAAGGGGTTTACCTCACAGACACAAAATACAGGGTTTGATTCTCACCTTTGAAGGGACATTGGCTGTGGGTAAAATAGCCTGCAAGAGCAGTTAGCCAAGTATTTACCTATGAACCTTTAGCCCCATGAATGCCCTCACATGCTTCGGAATAGGCCAATTTTTCACTGCTTCTAGATTTTCCTTATTTGGACTAACAATTTCTCTTCCTTTTACATATTTTACCTCTGTTATGCCATACTTGTTCTTGGAAGCACAGACTGTCAGTCTGGCTTACCTCATGGAGTCAGACACAGCCTGTACCTTAGCTAGATTGGAGTCCCAATCCTCATACTATATTATGACATTGTCTAGGTAACCTGCTGCATATCTGACAAAAACATTAGGACTCCATCCATTTACCTTTGAAAGGTTCAGGGACACCATCTAGTCAAAACGGTATGACAGTACACTGCAATAAATCTTGTGGGATCAAAAAGGCTGTCTTTTCTCTGGTTTCAGCTGTTAGTGAGATTTAACCTGTACCCCTTTATCAGATCGAATGATAAGAGTTTTGCCTTCCCCAACTTTTCTATTAATTGACACAGCCTAGACATTGGGTAGTTGTATAATTTTGAAATGACACAGCTTTCTAAAGTCGTTACAGACTCTGACCTTTTCATCTAGCTCTGCGACTAACACTATGGGCCTCCTTACTTCTTGACTCCTCTATCACCCCCCATCTTGAGAATTTTTTGAACTTCTTTCTACACCACCTTTCTTTGTGATAGTGGTACATTCTGTAGTGTTTTAAATTAACTTTTTTCTTCTTGAATGTTCTCAATATAGTGTTGAATCAAGTTATTTCTGAGAACTTTTCCTTGTTTCTTAAGATAAACACAGTTCTTATTTCTAATGCTTACATAATGCAGCATCCTTCATCATTGCAGATACAAAAGTGTTTTTTGTTTTTCTTTTTCCAGTGGTTTCAACAGTTTCTGCCATTAATCTGATTACAGAAGTCTGCACTTCTTGACACCGTTTTAGAATGTTGATATGCAATATCTGTCTGGACTTCTCTTACCAGCCTGTCTAGCCTCATAGTTTACATCATCTAATTTTTCCACTATTTCTAATGAACCTTGCCATTTAGATAAAAACTTATTTTCTGTGAGACAAGCAAGACTAAAACCCGATCCCCACCAGTCTATTTCTCTTAGGCTAATCTGTCTTCTGGGTTCCTCTGAGTCAATATAATCAGTAGAGCACCCCTAACTTATATGGATTTATGCTGTAACTGACCAAAAATACATATAATAGAAACAATGCAGTGTAACAGTGTAATAAGTATGATCATGCCATCTTGAAAACTATAACTATTTCCGAGTTAGAAACTATGTATGTTCATCTACCTATACTTATACATTGTAGGAACATGTTACAACTAATGGACTTCACTATCCTTTACTATCTCTCTTACTGTATAAATCTTTTATGTACCATATTTTAGATACTCAAATGTTACATTTCTGATTATCCTTGTTCTGATTCAATTCATGTATAAAGTACAGTTGTGTACACTTACCATAAATGTAGATGTCCGACTGTATTCACCATTGCAGTCATCACATTTGGTTCATCTACCTGCAGGTAGCCCTCAGCCAGCCTGATTACAAGAGTCTTCGGATTTCTGCGTCGGATGCTGTCGCTTCTTCCATGACATCAGGTCATCAGGGATATAAAACATGCAGCCGATGCCATTACATCAGTTTTTCTTGCCCCAGATGTCAGGTGCCCCCACAATAGAAGCAATTATATGGTATGGAACACCCCCAGCAAAAAGAAAATACACATGATATAATATATGCCAAACAAGAAGGAAAGGTAGAGCCAAGAGAAGTCAGGGAGCTGGAGGGAGGGTAACCAGGACTGCAACAGTGAATACACTCAAACATCTACATTTATGGTAAGTGTACACAACTGTACTATGTTCTTCGTGTTTCATTGTTGCAGTCATCACATTTGGGTTGATTCCCAAAGCTAAAGAAGGGTGGAGGCAGTTAAAGAGCATTGGGGCTAGCATTCAGGCCCTGTAAGACTCCTGTGGCAAATCCAGCTCTGGATTTAGAAAAGATAGGCAGGCGGTAATGCTTGGTGAAAGTATGTACAGAACTCCAGGTAGCAGCTTCCAGGATGTCCCTGGGAGGGACTCCTCTGAGAAATGCCGTAGAGGTAGATGCAGCCTGGTGGAATGTGATCTTATCCCCTGTGGGGTAGGTTTTCCATGGTGCTTGTAGCAGAAATGGATGCAATGGGCTATCCATTTGGAAATGGTTTGCTTTGCAATGGCCTTCCCCTCTGCCCCTGCGGCAAAGCTAACTAGCAGCTGGTCAGATTTTCTGAGAGGCTTAGTTCTGTCCAAACAAAATCTAAGCTATCTGTGCACGTCCAGAGAATGCAGTATCCTTTCCCCCTTATTTTGAGGATTAGGGAAAAAAGTAGGCAAATGAATGGACTGATTTAGAGCCACACTAGACACCACCTCGGGAATAAAGGATGGATTAGTCCTGAGGGAAACCCTGTCCGTATGGAAGATAATGAAGGGTTCCACTGCCATGAGGGCCTGCAGTTCAGACACTCTTCTTGCTGAAGTGATGCCTACAAATAAGGCTGTTTTCCAAGAAAGGAATTTCAACTCTGCTGAAGCAGCTGGTTCAAAAGGGGGAAAAGTGAGTTTTTCCAATACAAAGTTAAGGTCCCAGGATGAAGTGGGAGCTCTCCTGGGGGGGGGGGGTCTTAAACTTTTGGCCCCTCTAAGGAATTGTTTTAGCAGGGGATGAGAGAAGAGGCGTGGTGCAGTATTATAATGTGCTGAAATGGCAGAGGCATGAATCTTAATTGAAGAGAAAGATATGCCCTAGTGGAGCATTTCTGTTAAATAATCTAGAATATGAGGTAAGCTGGGCATCGTTGTGCCCATCCCCTGAGCCTGGCTCCAGGAACAGTATCTTTTCCACTTTCCTGAATAGGATTTTCTAGTACCAGGCCTCCTTGTCTCAAGAATGATATCCAGCACCTGCTTACTCAGGGTTGCTAGAGGTGAGCTCAGGGAATTGGCCAGGCTGCAAGGTTCAGGGTTTGAACCGGAGTGTGCAGAATCTGGCACACCTGCTGGGACAGCAGAGAAGGGGTCTGAGGCAGGTGCCAAGGTGGCAGCACTGTCAAACTGCGCAAAAGGGGGTACCAGTTTTGGTGTGGCCAGTCTGGAGCAATCAGTATTGTCCTTGGCCTGTCCTTTTTGATCTTTAGTAGAACCTTCGCGAGGAGAGGCAGAGGGGGAAAGGCATCAATTGAGAGGCTTGAGTGCATCCACTTTCCAAGCTTGACTATGGGGAGTTCTGGTGCAGAATTTGTTCAATTGGTAGTTCTGAGGGGAGGCAAACAGGTCTACCTCTGGTATTCCCCATTTGTTCCTCAAGAGCTTGAATATTTTGGGTTCCAGTTTCCATTCGTGTGGGCCCATGAGATTTCTGCCTAACTCATCTGCCAGTGAATTTAGCCTGCCTGGCAGGAATTGAGCTTGCAGGTTCACTTGGTAGCTCAAGGCTGTGTTCCACACAGCCATGGCTAGTCTGCAGAGTGGGTAGGAATGAGTTCCCCCCGCTTGTTTAAGTACCACATAACTGTGATGTTGTCTGTCTTTACCAATAGTTGTCCTGGAAGAATAAGGTCTTTGAAGGCTGTCACAGCTTTCTGTACAGCTAACATTTCTTTTTGATTGATATGCAGGTGCACCTGTTTTGGGTTCCATTTGCCCTGAAAGCACTGCCCTGCCATGTGAGCCCCCCATGCATAGTCTGATGCCTCTGTTGTTAGGGTTTGGGTGGCAGTGGGTAGAGTAAAGGGGGAGTCTGTTGTTGTTGTAGCAGGCCTCTGCCCACCTGTTGTTGTTGTAGCAGGCCTCTGCCCACCAAAGGAACTCTGTCCTTAGACAAGGAATTATAGGCCTCATCATTTCCAGGTCCTGAAAATGTTGACACCATAGACTTTTTAGATACTACTGAAGTTTCCTCATATGCAGTCTTGCATATGGAATTAACAGAATGCAAGAGGCCATGAACCCCAGGGATTGCAGGATTTTCCTTACAGATAGCAGAGTTTTTGTGGCCAGTAGATTGAAGTAGGTTGTCAAATAAACTTGTTTCTCTGGAGTGAGGAATGCCATCTGGGAAGTTGTGTTCAAGCTTACTCCCAGGAATACAATCTGCTGGCAGGGTGCTATGTGTGATTTCTTCTCACTGATGGTGTACCCAAGTGAGGTTAGAAGTCTTTTTATAAATGCCAGGTGTTGTAATAGCAAGTCCTAACTTTCTGCCTGAATCAGGCAATCATCCAAGTATGGGTAAATCTGAATTATTCTTTGCCTGCAAAATACAATGGCTGGAGCTAGGCATCCTGGGCGCACTAGATAAGCCAAAGGGAAGTACAGAGAACTGATAGTGCATGGAGCCTGCCCTGAAACGTAGGTATTGTCTGCAGGATTCCATTACTGGGATGTGCAGGTAAGCTTCTTTTAAGTCTAGGGTTGCCAGCCAGGCATCCTTGGCTAGCATAGGAAGAAGCTGTTGAAGAGTTAGCATTTTGAATTTTGAAACCACCAGAAAGATGTTGAGAATAGACAGGTCCAGGATAGGACGGCAGGAGTTTTCATTTCTGGGAACCAGGAACGGTCTTGAATAAAAACCTTGTCCCCTTTGTTTTGCTGGGACAGGTTGAATAGCCCTGATACTGAGGAGAGAGAGAGCATTTGTTTTTGGGCCTCCACCCACTGATTTGGGGGGAGGTCTGGCCATCCACATGGGGTTGGGAGTGAGTAGAAGTGGAATCTGCATCCTAGGGAAACTACGTTTAAAACCCATTTGTCCTGGGTAACAAGTTCCCAGTTTTTTGCATGTAAGGCCAGCTTTCCTCCTAAGGGAGCAAGTAGATGATCAGGGCTTGGAAGAATTAAGGATAAGTCATTGTGCCGTTTTTCCATAGGGAGTGGCTTACTACTCCCTGCTTTGGAAGTGGGAGCCCCACACTGCTTAGATCTGTGCATAGCCTGAGACTGAAGTCTTGGTGGTCTGCTGCTCCTGGGGTTGGACTGAGAAGGCCTGGAAGGGACTGGAAAAGACCAGTTCTTTGAAGGCCAATGCCTACTGAATCTAGGAGGCTGTATTTGTAAGAAATCTCTAACAGTTTGCATAGATTTAACTTTTTCCCCCATCCTTTTGAGGATGTCCGCTGCTTTGTTGCCAAAAAGACGGTCTTGGTTTAAGGGTGCATCCAGTAATTTAGCTTTAACATGATCTGGCAAGTTTTGTTCCTTAAGACAAGCATGCCTTCTAAGTACAGACCCAGTGACAGCAGCCCTGCAAGATGCTTCTAAAGCATCAACACCACATTGCAAAGTATATTTACCAACTTGTTCAGCAGAATCCGTTAAATCTTGCAAATCTTTGTGTTCAGCACAGTCAGGAATCAACATCATTTTCTGTTTAAGTAGTCCTATAATATGCTGCTGATACTTTAACATATGAAACTGGCAATTTAAAGCCCTAATGACCAAAGTAGCAGAAGTGTACATCTTCTTACCCCATCTGTCTAAAGCTCTAGAGTCCCTATCAGAAGGGGTAGAATTTTTGGCAGTAGTAGCCTTAATGCTTTCTGGTCCTTGGGAAATGGTCTCTGGATCCGCAGTAGGATTCTTGAAGAGGAATTTGTGAGAGTCAGGTACTCTGCAGTACCTGTCAGGTTTCCTGGGAGCTGGAGGCAAAGTGTCTGGGGTAAGGCTGGATTCCAAGAAAACATCATCTACAATCTCCAGAACAGGAGGGATAGCTAGCGGCCTGTGTTGAGGCAGGAGTAAAAATTCCCTAAGTCTCTTTTTGGACTCAGAATAGTCCTGGCTTTCCAGCGGAAATGCTCCCTAAAGGTATGCAAGGTTTCACCAAAAGAAAAATATTCTGGAGGGGAAGCAGAGGGAATGGAATCCTCTGCATCAGAATCCTCATAAGTAGATAAGGGTAAATCCTGGTAGTCAGAAGGAACAGATATATCAGATTCCTGATCAGAAGAATCAGAAAGAAAATCAGTTCTAGGTCTCTTAGAGGGGGAAGGCTGGCTTCCACTAATTAAGGTAATAAGGTCTTCAGCCATTCTAATCATTTATTTTTGAGGCATATGGGCCTGAGAATGCGGTTTGGTCATCTGTTTTCTGGGCGTAGTGCGAGCTTTAGGCCTGAGAAATTTGGTATTCTTAACTTGAAACAAAGTCGTTGGTTTAATATGAAAATCGGTAGGCCTGAATACCCTCACAAGCCAGTGCCTGCACAGCGGCTCCAGACCCATCCAAGGTAGAGACCTCCGCAGGTTCCATACTCGAAGAAGAAATATCTTGTGGCATACCGGATTCCGAATGGGTCTCAGTAGAGGCCTGCGAATCTGAAGTAGCGGGTATCAGGGGCTGCAAAAGCACCTCACTGCGTACCGGCGAACTGGCGACTAGCTTAACAGAAGCACCGTCGGCAGTTTTGGACCTATGCGGTCTGTCTCTGTCTTTATCCTTATGTTTTTTCAAAAGATTGGTAGTCAGATGGCTTAACAAAGCCATTTCGGAGTACGGAGATTGAGAACAAAAGTATGTAGCTACAAAAATAGCCCGACGACGAATAGTTCAGGTGCTGAACAAGGCACAAAACCGAAAGCGAGGGACGTCATGGTCTGGGCCTAAGCAGGTGATGCAGTAAGAATGAAAATCTCTATGAGGTATTTGCTTTCCACAGGCAAGGCAATTGTTATTTTTTTCTAACATCGATTAGAACAAGAAAAAAGGATCCCCAACGGGGTACTTATCTTTTTGAAGACTTTAGTTCTGAAATTCAAACGAACATTTCAGGAGTCGGCCGACCGGCACTTGAGAACTGCATAGCAAGAAAAACTGATGTAATGGTGTCGGCTGCATGTTTTATACCCCTGATGACCTGACATCATGGAAGAAGCGACAGCATCTGACACAGAAATCTGAAGACTCTGGTATTCAGGCCGGCTGAGGGCTACCTGCAGGCAGATAACCCAAATGTGATGACTGCAACAGTGAAACATGAAGAACATCTTCTCTTTCTTGTTAAGCCTCCTGACATTGCACACTAATGTGTTCAAATTAGAAATTACTAGGTTGGGGTGTCCATCATATGGACTCTGCCTAAAGGCAATATAGTAGCAGCAAAGACTATAGCCAGAAAGTGAAAGCCATAGTAAGACAGGTGAAGATAATCCCTACCAAAATAGGAATGCTTGCCTGCCATCTCATCTCAAGCAGACACATACTGAATCTATTTAGAATGACACAGCACAATCAATTAATGCCAAATATCTTATCTTTGACTCTCAGCATCATTCTGGGTAATTGCAATATACCCCTCACAACCATTGTCTTTCCTGACTCAAACACATCCATAGCATGTTTAATCATATCCTTCTACATGTCCTTCTGGGTAGGCTGCTTAAAGCCATTCACCCCCCATGTGAATCACTATCAGGTCAAAATAGGTTCATAAGTAGATACTAGGCTATCAGCCCTAGGGCCTATGTAAGCCTAGCCAACAAGGTTCCCTGGCTTTCGCCACCCAAGAAAGTTATTTTCCTATGCCCCTGTCGAGCAGAGCCACAGAAGTGATCCCTGGGGTGAATTTCCTAATTCTCATCCACTCAAGATTTTTCCTGAAGAGTGCTAATAAGGAACTTTGACATAGATAGGTAGCTTGTTCCAGAGTATGGGAAATCTCTGGGACAGGAATCTATCCCTCCAACATGTTCTATTTATTGTGGTGACAAGATTTAGGTCCCTAGAGCGTGTATCCCAGAGGGATTGGGATTTCTTTTGGTGTAACCATGTCCAACAACTCTGGGTTTGACATAGCTTTGTATGTTAGGCAGAGATCACCTTGGAGTAGGCGATATGCTACAGAGTAAAGCTGGAGTTTTTTGAGAAGGTCAGTGTAGGACATCTGTTTGAGGCCTGTAATCCTCTTGGTGAGGTACTTCTGTGGCCTTTCCAGCTGCTGCAGATATCTTGTGAGGTACATTCCAAAAGGGCCGATGTACTCTATAATGGGTCTAATGAGTGCTGAGTAGAGGGGAACAATGACCTTTTTTTTTCCTGGATGAGAGCCCTTTCGCGATGAGGTGTGCCACGTAGAAGGATTTCCTTACTACTGTACAATGTGATTATCAAAGAAGAGACTACTGTCTACCTGAGTCCCAAGGTCTCTTATCACACCTTCGGCATTAAGAGGACTGCCACCTATGTGGTAATTCATGGGAACAGAGTTTTTACCAAAGGGGATGGCAATGCAATTTTTGGCATTTAGCTTGAAGCCAGGACTGACACCAGGACTGACACCAGGCATCTGTCTCAGTGAGGCCCTTCTGTAGGATGTCTATGTCGTTTGGGGACTCGACTATGGCACCTAGTTTGCAGTCATCTGCGAACTTAGTCAGCCAGAGGCCCTCTGTGTTAGCCCTTACTTCAAAGAAGTAGATAAACAGGAGAGGAACCAGGACTGAACCTTGTGAACTCCACTTGTGACTGGTTTGAAGTCAGATTTGAAGTCTGCAACCTTTACAGTGTGGGTTCTGTCAGTGAGCCAGTTTGCAACCCATCTTGTGGCGTATGCATTTATACCCAGTTTAGTGAGTTTATCTATAATTCCAGAATGGGGGATGATGTTGAAAGCCTTGACGAGGTCAAGACAGGCTGTGTGAGCTGCCTTACTCTTGTCTATGGCTTTGGTGACTGTTTCAAAGAAGTCAATCAGGTTCAGGAGGCATGATCTGCCTTTCACAAACCCGAACTGGGTGGGGTCCATAGTTTGGAAGTTACCTATGTCTTTGTTAAGAGTTCCAAGATGATGCGTTCCATGGCCTTGCAGACCAGGCTTGTCAGGCTGATAGGGCGATAGTTTCCAGGGTCCGTGGTGGCTCCCACTTTGTGGGGTGGTACAACTGTTGCTGTGCACCATTTAGTGGTTACAAAGCCTGACGTGAAGCTATGATTGAACATTGTGCTTAGGTGGGAGGCCAGTTCATTCTGAAGTTCATGTAGAACACAGCCTGGGATGTTGTCCGGTCCCATGGAAGCTATGTTCTTGGCTTTGTAAAAGTGCAGTTTTTACCTGCGCAGTTGCGATTTCAGGGGCTCTGCATCCTTCCGGTATAGATATGGGTCCTTTAATGGGTGAGAGGGGAGTAAAATTAGCACTGAACCTATCAGCCAGGATGTTGGTGATATCAATTGGTTCTGTAATTTTTGTGCCATTGTGCTGTAACTCAGAGAAGACCTGGGTGTTGCCATTGAGATTCTTGACATAGCTTTAGAATGCTTTGTGGTTGTCCTTAGAATCAGCGGCAATCTTGTTTTCATAGCTAGCTTTGGAAGATTTTATGAGGGATCTCAGTTTCTTACTGAGGCTGACCAGGGAGCTCCTCCACTTATGGCATTTTACTATCCTCTGCAACAGTTTGTTACTTCTGTTGTAGAGTTTGTTTATAGCGGGGGACCACCAGATTGGCTTCCTTTTTTTTGGAGGATAGCGTCTTGGTTCTGTTAGGGATAGCACGATCCATGCACTTGTGTAAGTGCTTATAGAGTGCATTTGTGCAGGATTCTGCAGTCATAACTGCAGTGCCCATCTACATGGATGTCATGAAGTTTGCTACTTCTGTCTTAAGAAGCATGAAGTTGTCTCTGGAGAAATTTTTTTTACAGTGGTTTCCTTAATGGGGGGCAGGGGCGGGATGTGGATATCTATGGTGATTAGCTTATGGTCAGATCTGACCAACAAGGAGTTGGCTTCAGGTGTGGAACACTGGTCACTCATGTTGGTAATGACTAGGTCTAGGATACTGTTGCCCCTGGTGGGGGTGTGGATAAGCTGATCCAGGGCATTGGAGTTTATGAATTCTAGAAAGCGTTGAGTGAAGGAGTTGGTACAGGAGCAGTTTTCCCAGTTAATGGTGGGGTAGTTAAAAATCACCCATTATTAGGGTGTTTGGTTGGACCCTAATATTTTCCAGTATATCAAGAAAAGAGGAGTGGGAGTCCTGGGGCATGGTGGGGGATCTGTAGCAAGCTACAATTTGGATTGAAGTTTTGCCCAGTTAGTTGCGCCTGGATAATTTCAGATGCATTATGTTGGGCAACTAGCCTGGAGGTGTGGATATCCTTAATGAATATGGACGCACCTCCGCCTTTGGTGTTCCGGTCCAGGTTAGATGGCCAAAAGGTATGGTACGAGTTATAGCCTGGTAATGCAGGGGTGCTCTCTGGAGCCTTGAACCAGATTTCAGTCACAGCACAGATATCGATGTTCTCCATTTTAAAGGAGTGTCTCGAGTGAGTGCATTTTGAGGTTTAGACTTCTAGCGTTGAGTAGCACTACCCTCAGTTTTTGTTTGCCTATACCTGCTACGGTGGTGGGTTTGTCATTTGGACCTTGCCTAAAAAAGGCACTATAGGGAAGCAAGAGCCTTAGCCAGTATTCAGAATCTCAGGGGCGTACTTGTCAGGATGGATAGACCAGATATTCCTTGTTATATCCTGGATTTTGGCTCCATAAATACAACTAACCCTCTTCCTGTTCTTATCTAGCCTGGTGAGGGTGGTCTCCATGTGCCTATTTCTAAAACATTACCATGGGGAGAAGCAGCCTCAGTAGTCCATTAGGCTTGCAGTCTACACCCTTGTGACTCTTATAGGTATGTGTACTGGCTGTGGGTATGAAGGGTGAGGGTGGGTGTGTTGCAATGTGAACTAGTGTCCAAGGCTACTTAGTTTTTAGCCTGGCAGACTTAAGCAATGTTCTACTAACAACCTCAGCAAAACAGCAAAAGCTGATTTAGTGGAAATGCTCTGTGCTACGTATAAGTTTGCATACACACATGTATCCATATAGAAAAACAAACAGATAGTTACAGATATACAAATTCATAGCTTGGTAAACATTCAGAGGCTACTGCGACTCATGACAATTCTCTCCTTGCCAGTACCCTTCCTCAGGCATCATCTCCTTTCTACGGGAAGACCATACTGGTCGATCCTGGTACCTGCCACTCATCTATATTACTTTGAAGAGAAGATAATTCATTTTCTGAATTGTTTTCTGACAATATCCTGCATCTTCCATCCATCCGTCCTCCCTTTATCATCCTCTCGTTTGATTATGTCCCTTTTTTCTCTTCCTTTAGCACTTCATAGCTCTGTTTAGTCCTTTGCCTCCCTGACCTCTTTCATTTTCTACAGAAAGATGTCTTCTCTCTTGCTGTCCACCCTTTCTGACCATTTCTTTCTCCTGTTCTCTCCATTTTCTTTTTCCAGGTTCCCCTGAGTACAAAGTAGTTCCACCACTGGGCCTTTGGTATTCTGTATAAATTCCTTCACGTTCCCCACCATTATTTTCTCTGCAAACCAAATCCTACTATTCGGCTATTTCAAGTCTCCTCTAGATTTCTAGATCCTCTTTCCCAACCTTTAACCTACTTTCTGTACCTCACAGTTTTTTGAGGCTCCCTTCATCCCATTTTTCACTTTAGGCATCCCAGTTTGTTTTAGAGCTGCTTCATTCATGTCCTTTAGTAAGCTTCTTCAGGTTTTCCTCTCCCTTACTCTATTTTGCTTAATCCCCTTCTCTTCTATTTACATCCAGTGAATAAAGTTACTTACCAGTGCACACATAGGGATATGTGGGAGCCCCCGTCCTCCTGTTCCTACTCATTCTCATTTTTGCCTTGCTGTCACTTTTCCCCTTGTCTTTTTGTATTTGTGCAATATCACCATCCTTGCTGCATTCATTCTCTCAAGCAATGTATAAATTCAACCCCCCCCCCCCAGCTTTACCTTTTTCCAGGCTCATCTACTCATCTAGATTTTTCTTCATTGTCCCTCTTTCACCATGTTCTCAACATAGAACCCTACGTACTTGGGGGAACTCTGCCACTTTCATTTCATATTTTCCTCCTTTTCCCCTCCCCTTTCATAATCTCACTACCACTGCCTTATTATTGTTACACCAGAGTCCTACCATTTCCCTAAACTTCCCAAATGTCTATCTTATCATTCCATTTCTGCAACCACAACCTCTGGAATTAACAAGCAGTCATCTGCATATAACTCAGACTGAGATTTTATACCTTCTTTTTCTTCAAGCATTACTAAATTGCATCTGACTTGTATTGCCAGCTCATCAATCTCAAGTATGAATGGACCTGGAAATAGTCGGCACTTCTGCCTGGTCCCCTTCTATCCTTTTTATTTTATTTATTTATTTTACATTTGCTTACTGGGAGAGTCTGACTGGATAAAAAGCCAATGTTCAGTGAAGGCCTGGGAAGAAAAGCTCCATAAAGATACAAACAGTACACATTACATAAAAAATACAGGTACATACAAACAAAAACAATAATATACATAAATTTAGAGGAGAGGACAACTGAAAGGATAAAGCTATTTTTCAAGACATTGCAAAATAGATGGGTATTATCAACATAAATGTACAAGCATAAGTATTTGGTGCTGTGCCAGTGCAGACTTTGGAAGAAACTGTGTTAATCAGAGTGTATACCGTGCGTCAACCTGAGAGACACTGGTACAGTAGGAGAAGATAACGATTTGTACTTTCTGGGGTGAGCTTGAACTACAAGGATGATGTGGGGGGGGGTTTGTATTCAGATTAGGACATAAGTGGTGCCGTGTTAGTGGGGTGGAGGAGGATTATAGCAGGGAGATCTGAGTTATGATAGTGGAGAGCAAGTATGGATTAAGGTACAAAATTTGCTTTGGCAGATGGTAATCCTAAGTTTGTGCAGGTACAGTAACAAGCGCAGAGTAAGTGTGACCGAAGATGGCTTTTGAAGTTAGGGTTACTATCCAAGATCCTGATATCTAGAAGAAGGGTATCCCACATTTTAGCAATAGCACTGGAGTACAGGGAGTCACCACAGCTATTCCTGCTTTTGGTTACTTCAATGAGAGCTTTGTTGGTGAATCTTACAACACGGTTGTTTGTATAGTGGTTTAGTAGGCCTTGAAGGGCTGTTTTTTTCGGGGTGGTATAGGATTTGGAGAGTGACTATAAGTTGGTTATAGGTAAGAAAGTTTGGTAATTCCAGCCACAACAATTGTCTGAGGGCTGGACAATGATGAGTCTTGAAGGCTGAATTTGTGGCAAACTTTGCAGTTTTGTTATAACAGTTGGTTAGTTTGTTTAATTCACCTTTGCTTAGATTAATTAGTATGGGAGAAGCATAAACTAATGTAGAACTTAGGTAGGTTCTAGCAATGATGGCTTTACTGTTGTTGATAACGTAGTTTTTACATCTGTAAAGAGTTCCAAGATTTTAGTGTACTTTTGTTACTGTTTGTGCTATGTGCTTGTCGAATTTTATATTGTTATCTATGATAACTCTTAGTAGTTTGTTCTATGAAAGAAGCAAGATGAGGGTGTTGTTAGAGGAGATCATTTTAAAGGTGGGAATAGGGTCTATGGCTTTAGTGGGATGAAATAACATTAGTTGTGGCTTTGTTTAGGGTCGAGTATTAGCTGTGAGTCAGCTAACCATTATTTGATGGCAGTAAAGGATTCTTGGGTAATCTTTTCAGTAGCTGGAGAAAGGGGGCAGAGCAGATTAGGGTGGAATCATTGGCGTATTGGACCAGGTTGGCATGGAGGGTGGCTTTGTGGAGGTCATTAGTAAATAAGGTGAAGAGGAGAGGACCAAGGATGGATCCCTGGGGGACACCTACAATTACTGGGAGAAGAGGGGATAGGGAATTTTACCATTTTACAGCTTGCTGATGGTTGGATAGATAGTCCTTGAACCATGATATTATGGTGTTGCTTAGGCTGAGTTTAGAGAGTATAGTTAGGAGTTTACAGTAACAAAAAATGATGATCCGGACCACCACGCTAAAAAAACCAATATTTAATAAAACAGAACAATGGGTGAGCATTTTCAGGTTAGAAACCCTTCTTCAGTATATATGGTACAGTTAGGTGTTTGGGATGTGAAACCATATCGAAATCCTTAGATCTAGAAAGATAGAGGATACAAGACTGCCATTGTTCCACTGGTGATTTACAGTGTTGATAAAGCTAATAAGGGCTATAGTGATACTGTGATTGGGCGAAATCCATGTTGTGTGCTAGCCAGGAGATTGTTATTTAGAAGATGGTTTAATTACCCGGGAGTGTATACATTTCTCTAAGATTTTTGACAGGGGGATAGAATGGCGATCGGTCGGTAGTTAGATAGGTCAGTTAAATTTCCACCTTTGTGAAGTGGTATAATATAATATGTGAAATTTTCCAAAGGGCTGGGATATGTTGTTCAGAGACTTACCTATTAATTAATTAATAGGGATATGGGATATAAGATGGTTTTGGCTGCAATTTTGAGGTATTCTGCTGGTAGCTGATCAGCTGGTAGGGTTTTGGGCTTTAGTTTTGTCAAGTATTCATAAATTGTGTGGGTGTGGACAGGTTGTAGAGAGAAGCAATTTATGTCTGTTGTTGGGTCATTGAGATTTGGGTATATTGTGGGTGAATTAGTACTGGTGAGGTTTAGAATGGAATTGGTGAGGTACTGGTTAAATGAAGTGGCAATATTAGTGATAGTGGTATCAATATTTAGGGGTGGTGTACTGATTTTTCCTGGCTGCAGTATTTTATTGATGACTGCCCAGAATTTTTGTGGGTTAGTTTGGTGTTTAGATTGGATTTCAGGAGTAGTGATTTCTTTTGCCAGATCTAACTTGTTCTTTGGCTATATTTCTTAGCTCAAGGTATTTCTGCCTATTTGTGTTTGTTTAATTTTGACGTCAGGTGTCCCATGCCTTATCTCTTTGTTTTAGGAGTTATCAGGTACTTTTGGTGAGACGAGGGGCGTGATTGGACTTTATTCTTAGAGTTCTGGGTAGGGCTAGGTTGTTAAAAATACCAAGAATGGTAGTGTTCAAATAATCTACTGCTTCATCTAGGGGTAAGGTATGAGAAAGGACCCCAGTTGCAGTGATTTAGTGCGGATGTGAAATCTTGGGCTTTGAAATTCTTTGTATATCATATCAGTTGGAGGTTAGTCATTTTGATTGGTTTAATCTGGTGCCTTAGTAGGAAGGTGGTTGCTAAGGGCGTCTGGTAGGGAGCCCGAGTAGTGAGATAGGGATGAAAGATTTGCAAGGATCTAGTCCAGCGTGGACTCTTTTTTTTTGGATGATTTATCTATTCTGGTGGAGGTCTGGATTACCTGCGTAAAGCCATGGAGGTTTATGTGGTTAGTGGGGAGAGGTGAGTTGATGGATGACCAGTCTATGTTGAAGTCACCCAGTAGGATTCCTTCTTGGGGGAGGGTATATGATGCCCAGTGCAGGAAAGATTCAACTGTAGTAATGTTATTTCTGGGGGGGAATATATGCATCAATGATGTTAAGCTGTTTTTTTTTAATCAAGTTGAAGTTTGATAAATAAAGTCTCTGCATTACTGAAGCTAGGGGAGTGGCTGTCTATGAATTCAAAAGTAAGGTTGTTTTTGAAAAGTAGGGCAGTACCCCCACCTTTTTAGATGAACGGTCTTTCAGGAGTATGTTACACCCTGGAGGGAGTTCTGTAGTATCTTTAATTTGTGGTTTGAGCCAGATGTCTGAGAGGAAATGTATCAGGGGTGTATAGTGACAAGGTAACGTGCATCAAGTATACTTCTTATGTTAATATTAAGAACTAGAAGGTCTGCTGGTTTTCTATGGGTGTTTATTATATCTATTGGTAGTTGGGTGTTGGTGTTGGGATTGTTTCTGGGGCCAGGGATGGGTGTATGTCGCCACAGAGTACGAGTTGTGATGTTATTTGAATGATAGCCAATAGACATTTAGATACAAATAGGTCATATTGTAGGGAGATGTGGATTTGGATTTGGAAATTAGGAACTTTGAATGTGGCCATATCTATGTTAGTGGAATTATAAATTGATGGTGCCAGCCATGATTAGTAAAGATGTCTTACATTTAGGCAGGGTTGGATCAGTGGGGGATTGACTAAGTGATATGGGGTTAATGTTTTGATGGTAAGCAGTATTATGTGCAGCAATTAAGAGGAGTATGACAAGCAAAACACACAGTAGCATTTTGTGTTTTATTGAGGAGAGGGTTGTCGTGTAAGAGAGGTAAATTGAGAAGGAGAGCAGATAGGATATGTTATAGTGTTTCCCCTGGCTGAGGTACTGATAAGTAGCCTTTTCTCCTCAGATATTTATATGATCTGTATCTAATGTATGAATTTTTCCTCTACCTTCATTTGCTGGAATGTCTTCCAAAGGAATTCATACCTCACCAAGTCAAGGGCCACCTGAAGGTCAAAGAGCACAAGTCAACATTCCCATCCTACTTCTGTTCCTCCGTGTTAATAAATTCCAAAAGGTCCCAATATATTTCTTTTTTTTTTTTTTTTGTTTTTTGCAAACCTTCCCTTCATTACGCCATTTTGCCCTGCTTGTATTATTCTTGGTATTATTTTAGTCATCCTACCAATATCTATGTCAAAATATTGATGTTAAAAATTAAAGAAACAGGCCTATAATTTCTCACTTCCTCACTTTCTCTTCCCCTTTAAGTATCATGGCTATCCTGGCTCTCCTGTTACATTAGATAATTTGCCCAAGGCCTATATTCTCTAATATTCCTCCTCACAGGACCCATCACATTTTTTACCCTCTTTTCCTCATTCACAGAATTCTAGGAGGAATCCATCTACCCCTCAAACTTTTCTTTCCTTCATCTCATATATGGTTTTCCTTTGTTATGTTTGCGCTCAGCTTGTTTCTTTTGTTCATTCTCCAATATATAGCCTTCTACATTATTTCCCTGTTTCCATTCTGTGACTTCTATCCCTTCCTATTGTTTGTAAATCTACCTGTAATACTCCTTAAATCTTTCCCAGTTAGCATGTCCTCATCTGAATATTCTCCATCTCTTCCCATGCTGGCTTCTTGTATTTCTTGGCTAGCAGTTTCTCTTGCACTTCTCCCACTGTCCACCAGTTGTCTTTCCAGTACCACTGTTGATTTTCTTAATCTGCAGCAATTTTATTCTCCATTTCCATTCCTATTGCATTTTCTCTTATCTGTGGTGCTTCCGTTCTACTTTCATTTCTTCCAGCTTTATTATCTATTGCCTGTAATGCTCTCTCTCCAGTAACTCAATCACACTTCCTTCTCCTTTTCTCTCCTTCTGTCCTAGTTTTCCCCTGACAATAACTTTAATCTCATCCCACCAGTGCTCTTCCAGTGTGTCCCAGTCGTTTATATTATCCTTTCAAAGTCCTTATGATTTTGTCTCGTCTTCCATCTCCTTCTAATTATTAGCTAGTCTACCTTCTCCATCCATCTCCTTCTAATTATTAGCTAGTCTACCTTCTCCATCCACCTTCTCATCGTTTTCTGTTCAGGCACACTTACTTTAATTCTCAGTGCTGCATGATCTGATATGCGTCTCTCCTGTATTTGAATCTTTTCTATTAATTCTTCTAGGTTTTCCTTCTTCCAGAACTTGTCTAACCTACTTGTCTGTCCCAAAATGCATCCAGTGAAAAAGTGTTCCCTCTTGGTTGGGTACCTTTCCCACCATATCCCACCACATGTCCATTCTCTCTCCCTCTTTCATTCCTTTGTCTAGTTGTTGTCTCATCTTTGTTGTATTCCCTCCTTCTGTACAACCTGTCTTCTCCTAGTTCTGTGGTGACATTGAGCCCCCTCCCCATTTATCTTTATTCCACCTCTTCTTGTTTATGTCCAGATAGCAAAAAAAATCTTGCAAAATCCTTCTTCCCTGTTTAGTACATATGTTTCCTATTATACAGCATGCACCTTCAACCATTCCCTGCTAGGCAAGCCATCTACCTATCCTGCTTTTTATCATGTTCTTAGTGGTTGTCTGAAGCCCCCTAGGAAAGGCAAGATCTCCATTATGGGTATTGGCAACAATGTAATATTTCATTCAGTGATTGTGGAAAATGTGGTCCCAAAATATTTTGTCTTTTCATTTCAAAGAACAAAACATACTTTTTTTTTTGGATTCACATCCAAAAATTCTTTCAAAACAACAGTGATCATAATTTTAAAATAATGTTCATTGCCACACTTCGCAACATGATTTTTTATAAAGAGTATCACAATCATTTTTTTTCTTTTCATATCACAGCAATGTAGTCTACACAAGTTACTCTCTTTTTATTTGTGTAGAAGGAACCACACCAATATTTATATTTTTATGCATTCATTCTCCATTTGTCAACTGGGTGGATAGGCTGCTCTGCCAATCCTTTTCAGCTACAACCTGGGCTCAGAGAGCAGTAGAATATATATTATAATACAAGTGAGTAGTACAACAGACGTGAGCAGGACCCTGTTAATCGTGGTACAATTAACTAAACTACATCACAAACTGATCAGTGCAATTTAAAAGAAAGAGAGGACAAAAAGTAGTAGTAGAAGGCACAGACATAATTTATATATTATTTATAATTTATGCATAGAGATATGATGATGCTATTGCAGAATGGTGTAAAACTACAAGATGACTAAATATGGCCACATTGTTAATTACCCATTATCTCAAAACTACACATGGTTTCACTGCTGCTAAGGTGTTATATTAGTGTTTTTTTTTTTTATCTCTTAATGTGGACAGTGATTTCATTTCATTAGGAAGGTAGTTCCAACTAATAGACAAGTGTCTCTGTCTGATGCAGATACCTAATGTAGACCCTTTCTAAGATCACAATGGCTAGCATGGAAATTCACAACAAAGCAAATCTGAACACTTTGTTTTCTTTGTGCAGAGAAAGAAGAGTGTAAGCTATATTCGAGTTTAGACAGGAGAACGTTTTTGGCTATTGCAGACCTGGAAACTGGTTGAGAAGATGAGATAATCTGTAACAAAGTTTGAGTTGAAACAGATTCTTAGATGTGAAGGATCACATGTGATGTCTTAAGTGTTTGATTTCTGTGACATTAGGAACAACATTATTTTGCATGTCCATATGACAAAAAGTAGGCAAATTAGACACTTTTTGCATGGAGGCAAATAGCATTACTTTCACTTTCTTTTGGTGGTGTTGAAGAGGAGTTTGTTGGCAGTGGTCCACTGACAAATACTACTAAAACTAGTTTGAAGTTGAGCTTGCAAATCTATGTGTGATTTATTAGCTTCTAATAGTAAAATGCCATTTATAAACAATGTAATATTGACTGTGAGAACTGGAGAGATCCTGAAATGAAAAGTAAGAAGAGGAGAGGACCAAGAGCTGAACCTTGGGGTACAACCATGTTAAAACTTTTAGTTATGTACTCACCATAACTTCAGATGTTTGGGATCCATCTCGCCTACATTCTGACTGATGGGTTCGGAGCCGATCCCTCGGCTCCGACTCGGCACGCTTATGCCAAAGAGCAAAGTCTCTTATTGGCTGAGCTTACTATATCCCAGGATGCACCACTACCAGTCCCCCAGATCTAGTTTGTCCGCATACATGCACACATGCACGCCCTGCTTATATAACATCGTCAGATGAAACAAGATAAAACAGTAGAACTCAAAACCGTTCAATCTCTTCTGATCTCCAAGGCAGGGGAAGGAGGGTGGGTATTAGGAATGTAGGCGAGATGGATCCCAAACATCTGAAGTTATGGTGAGTACATAACTAAAAGATGTTATGTGATCCTATCTCGCCTACATTCTGACTGATGGGACAGCGTCCCTAGCACCTGAATCCTGGGTGGCTCACTGGAAAACACTCCTGAGTACCGTGGAACCAAATGATGCTCGCCCTTTAGATGCCACATCCAATTTATAGTGGGAAATGAAAGTGTACGGATTTGACCAAGTAGCCACAGCACAAATCTCCGATATAGCGAGTTTGGAATGAAAAGCTATAGAAGTCGCCATAGCTCTGGTAGAGTGAGCTTTGATAGATGTTGTAAGTTGCTTATTCGAAGAAGAATAAGCCTGAGTTATACAATCTCTAATCCATTTGGAGATAGTAGCTTTTGTAATGGTTTTACCCAATTTATTGTCCGAGAAGGACACAAACAATTGGTCTGACTTACGAAATTGCTGAGTCCTGTCTAAATAGAAGCGCAATTGCCTGTGAACATCCAATTTATGGAGAGTGTATTCTGCTTCATTGGAGAATTTTGGGAAGAAAACTGGTAGCTCTAGAGATTGTTGAAGACAGAGATTAGAACAGACCTTTGGGACAAAGGATGGATTAGGCCTAAGTGATACTCTATCCTTGTGGAAAATCAAGTACGGTGGTTTAATAGATAGGGCTTGAAGCTCTGAAACTCTTCTTGCAGAAGTAATTGCAACTAAGAAGGCAGTTTTCCAAGACAGATATTTTAACTCACATGTAGCAGCTGGTTCGAAAGGGGGAGATGTTAATGCACAAAGCACCAAATCAAGATCCCACGGAGGCGCAGGATGAAAAACTGGGGGTCTTAACAGGCCCGCACCTTTAATAAAAGTCTTGCATAATCTGCTGCTCATCAATGGAGGATCCATGGATTCGTGGAATTTAGAGATAGCTGCCAGTTGGACTTTAATAGTAGAGACAGAAGACCCTTGATTAAACAGGGATGTTAAGAATTTCAAAACTTCCGGGATCGGAGCAGTGATAGGGTCTAAGCCCCTGAGTTGAGCCCAGATAGCAAACCTCTTCCACTTACTGAGGTACAATTTGTTAGTGGTGGGTTTGTGGGCTGAAGATAAAATGTGAATAACTTCCGGGTCTAATGTGTGACTTCTGACTAAAGTCGGAAGTGGAGGAGCCAGGCTGTCAACTTCAAGCAATGTAGGGACTGATGCTGTCGTCCCGACTGATGGATTAGCAGATCCGGAGTTAGATCTAACGTCCAAGGATCGTCCACCGCATGTTTCTTCAGGTAGGAAACCATACCTGACGAGGCCAGTATGGAGCAATCAGTATCATTGTGGACCCCAATTGAGAAGCTTTTGAATGACTTTGGAGAAGTGGTATCGGAGGAAAGGCATAAAGTAGCCCTGTTGGCCAAGGTTGTGCTAGAGCATCCATAGCTGCTTCCCCTTGATGTGGAGTCAAGGAGAAGAACCTTTTGCACTTCGTGTTTAGTGGTGTTGCAAATAGATCGCAGCACGGCGTTCCCCATCTCCTGAAAACCTGAGCTGCTACTGTTTCGTTTAGGGACCACTCGTGAGGAGAGAGAATTGTCCTGCTCAATTTGTCTGCCAATATATTTGATTTCCCCGGAATGTGGGTCGCTACCAAGAAGCGGTTGGTAGCTACAGCCCATTCCCACACCCTCATGGCCTCTCTGCAAAGGGGGTAAGATCTGGTCCCTCCTTGTTTGTTCAGATACCAGACCACCGACATGTTGTCTGTGTGGATGGCGATGATGCCCTGAGGAAGAAACTTGTGTAAGGCCTGTAGGGATAGAAGTACAGCCCTCATCTCCAACACATTGATGTGGAGAAGAGCTTCGTCTGGAAGCCAGGAGCCCTGAACTAACCTGCCCAGACAATGCTCCCCCCCACCCTATCTGGGAGGCATCTGTCGTCAGGGTAACCACTGGAGAGGGAATAACAAAGGGGCTTCCTTGATTTAGATTGGATGTCTGAAGCCACCAGCGAAGGTCCCGTTTGCATGTTTCCGTAATCATGATGTGATGATTGAGGGAAGGTCCTGAAAGGACCATTGAGTTGACAATAGCCACTGAAGAATCCTCATGTGCAATCTTGCCAGAGGAACTAAAAGAACCGTGGCAGACATTGAACCTAAAACTTGTAGGACCATCCTGGCTGGGGCTTTGGATCTTGAAATCAGAGCTCGAACTTGGCCCTGTAAAGTTTGGATCCTTTCGGTAGGAAGAAAACGCATCAATTTTGAGTCTATCTCTGCTCCTATGAACCTTATGCGCTGAGAGGGCAGCAAGACAGACTTTGACCAATTGAATGTAATCCCCAGGGAAGCACCCAGGGAGATAGTGGCTTTGAGGTTGTCCATTAGTAGATGCTTGGTGGTGGCAGTCAGGAGCCAGTCGTCCAGATAGGGAAACACTTGGAATCCGAGACTCCTCAGGTGAGCAGTCACTACTGCCAAACACTTGGTGAACACCCTGGGGGCTGTGTTGAGACCAAAGGGCAGTGCACAAAATTGGAAATGACTGACTCCCAGGCTGAAGCGCAGATACCTCCTGGACGCCTGATGAATCGGTATGTGATAATAGGCGTCCTTGAGGTCTATGGAGCACATCCAAACCTCCTTCTCCAACAATGGGAGAATGGATTGTAACGTGACCATTCGCAATTTGGATTTCATGACGGATTGGTTCAGTTTGCTGTGATCCAACATTGGTCTCAGGTCCCCTGTCTTTTGGCACTAAAAGAACCTTGAGTAATTTCGGATCCGATCTGGTCTGTGGGGACCGGTTGGATGACTCCTTTCTAGCAGCTTTAACGCTTCTGCGGCTGCAATTTCCTTTGACTGGGTGGTGGGTCCGGGATTTTTTTGGACGGTGGGGGTGAGCATGTGAATGGGATGGTGTAACCTCCGGCAATGATCCGAAGCACCCATCTGTCCTGAGTGATTGACTCCCAGGCTTTTAGGTGCTTGGCAAAACGGCACCCGACTGGCTCCGGAGCAGCACAGCCGGGCAATCCCTCATGATGTGTGGGAGGCTGAAGAGCCACGAAAGGACTCGCGGTCTCCAGAATTGCGGGCCCTTCTGCCGCCTCTGGGACGGCGTCTCCCAGAAAAATTTCCCGTCCTCTGCCTCTGGAAGGGGAATCTTCCTGCTGTTGAGGAAAAAACTTACGTGATTTTCAGAACCACATCTTCCCCCCTCCTTTGGCCTTGGGATAAGGCCGAAAGGGAGTGGAATAACGGGCACCTACGGCAGATAAAGTTTTTCCCTCTTGCTCACAGCGGGTAAGGGTGTCTTTAACCTTGGGTCCAAACAAAGAGGACCCATCAAAGGGAGCGTCGGCGAAGGAAGACTTGAAGGCCTCCGCAAACTGACACAAGCGGAGCCAGGCTTGTCTCCGTAGAGCCACGCCTGTGCCTGCCGCTCTACCCGCCCCTTCGGCCGCATAGGAAATGAGCCTCATGGACGAGTTAGAAATTGACGTAAGGATAGCCAACTGAGAGCTAACCGACTGGGCTAGCTGCTCAGGTAGGTTACCGAGAGGAATCTGACAGCTCCTTGACCAGATCCCTCTGAAGCCTGGTAAAATGTGCCAAATAATTCAGAGACCTTAAAGTAAAGGCCGCTGAAGTCAGGGTGCGCTTCCCGTACCTGTCCATGCTCCTAGACTCCTTATTAGGAGGATGGATGGACGTTGAAGCCTCTGCCACGTCCTGTTGTGTAGCAGATGCCACCACCATGGCATCTACAGCCACGCCTTTAGTGAGGAACTCCTTCTCGGGGGGAGCAGATAAAATTTATTAGGGAGAAGGGACTGGTTCCACGGTATCTGGGTGTTCCCACGCCCGACAAACTAAATCCAGGAGCTCGTCAAGGGCGGAGACACCCAAGAGGCGGAGGGCTGAGCCCCAAAGGCCTTGAGGAGCACTGACTCATCAGCAGAGGGGGGTTTGGATATCCAGCCGCCTCGTTGTTTGAGGATCTCTAAGATGTCTGCAAATGAGACATCATCCGAGGGCGACTTCGGGACCCCTCTGCATCATCAAGATCAGTGTCCGATGTAATAGACTCGGGGAGTCCACGTGCTTCCTCTTGCACGATCTCTTCCTTGGGGGTTCCTCGAAGACAACTCGAAGAACCCTCAAGAGGAGGGGAACCCCAATGGGGTAACCTCAGGCCCAGGGGCTCCGCTGCCTACGGACAGGGAACTGCCAAAGACCCAGTCTCCACGCCCAGGGAAGGTGCGGTAAAGCCGGAGAGATGGCTGAAGACTTGGCCAAGGCACTCCTCATAGCTCTGAAAGCCGGACCCCAGAATCCTGGGAGTGTCCGGTCTCGAGCCATGATAGCAGACGGCAATCCCGGCCGAAGCACCGAGAGGGAGGCTCGGAACCAAAGCATAGGCCCGAAACATCACCCCGGGTCCAGCCGAAGAAGTCCGTGTACCAAACTCGGACCCGAAGGCCGGGTTGGAGTAAGGGTCGGAGCCGACCCTAATATCTCCACCGGCTCCAACAGCACCTGCTCTGACGGAGCCGAAGCGGTCGGAGGAGGAACAGCCATGGGATGGGCATGGGCTATCGGCTCCGAAGCCAACTGGGTCGGAGCCGAAACAAATTTTTGAAAGACTGGGGACTGGAACAGTCTTTGGAGCACCCTGTCTATATCCGAATCTGACATCCTCGAGGACTTAGAGGATACTGAACGGGTTCGAGATGGCCTCTCCAACGGCCCCAAAGGACTAGGGGACCGGCTCCGAGGCGACTCGATGATTATCGGCGCCGAAGGAATACCCACACTAGTTTCCATCGGTGCCGAGGAGGACTTCGGCGCCGAGGAGGAAGTGTCTGAGCGGGCAACCCTAGTCGGCTCCGAGACCAGTGGAGCCGACGAAGGTGACCCGCCTCTTGATGCCCCAGCCATCGGCTCCGAAGCCAGAGGAGTCGAGACTGGTGGCATCGAGGCAGACCATTCCGCCCTCGGCTCCGAAGTCCTTGGAGCCGAAGGAGAAGCCTGCCTATGTCTTTTGGCGGCCGGATCCGACGGACTGGTCGGAGCCGACGCCTTCTTCTTTTTGGTTGGAGAAGGAGAGGATGCTAGAGCTTCTTCGAAGGAGGGTTTAATTAAGCCTTTAAGAATAAGTTTATTTTTCCTCTCCTGGAGGACCCTCGAGGAAAAAGCGTGACACACGCTGCATGACTCTTGTAAATGTTTTGCACCCAAACAATAAACACAGAGAGAGTGGTCATCTGTGATTGACATTTTAAAATTACATTTGGTACATTTTTTGAAGCCCGAAGGCCTAGGATTCTGAGACATTATAGCAAAAAAACAGTAATCCCTGACAGAAAAAACCAACACTATCCACTAGATTTTCTAATCAAATGACACTACCTAAAAATCGGTTTACAACTGCCGATTAGGTAAACAATCTGTAACAATTAAGTAAAGGGTACTTTGAAACCCTCTAAGGTTTAAGGGGGGGGTTGACTGACCGGGAAGTCCCTAAGAAGAAGGAGGCCTGAAATCAAATCAACGCCCAATCACACTACAAAGTTCTCACAAAACTCCAAACACACCACAAAGTGAAGAATAGCCGTTAAAACAGCTTTTTATGACAAGAACAGCAAAATTCTGACAGAAAAAAGTTAGTAAATAAATACTACTCAGCTCAGCCAGCTCGAGACCACGTCTTCACAAGATAGCGGCAAACGAGATCTGGGGGACTGGTAGTGGTGCATCCTGGGATATAGTAAGCTCAGCCAATAAGAGACTTCGCTCTTTGGCATAAGCGTGCCGAGTCGGAGCCGAGGGATCGGCTCCGAACCCATCAGTCAGAATGTAGGCGAGATAGGATCACATAACATCTACTGTTAGAAAATTGGTTGAATTAGACTCGAAAACTGCTGCCAATAAGGTAGTTAGACTTGGCTCCAAAATTGTCTTTTTTGTTTAATTTTTTTCAAGTTTTTTCAGCAGAATGTTTTATTGTATCAAATGCTTACATGAGATCTAAAAAAAGCTCCAGCTGTGATGAGTCTTTTATTTGTGTTATGATAAACATGACTGCTGGCAAATAAAATAGCTGTTGTGGTACTAAAGGCATTGCTAATGCATGCAGAGTCAGAAAGGAAATTGCGGTTACTGAAGTGTTAGAAGTTTTTCAAAGATTTTAGTAACTGGGAAAAGAGTGGAGATTGGTCAGTAATCCTTCACATAACTGGGACAGAGTACCTTTTGTTGAGGAATGATAATGAAGTGCTTAAAGACAGAAGGAGCAACCCCTGATGTTAGGAGGTTGAAAATACAGGTGAGAGTTTAGCAATTAAATCAGCTGTCCTCCTGAGGAAAGTAGTGTGGCATGCAGTATGCTAAATATGGCAGATGGGGCATTTAAATTTTGGAGTAATTTTCTGGTTTCATTTATAGAGATCTCTAAAAAGTGACATCATATCTGGCTAAGGGATAAAGTTGAGGAGAGCTTCCACTGGCAATTTCTTGTGTGCTAATTAATATTGGCTGTAAAAGTTGTCAATAATGGCTTGAATTGATGAACTCAAGACAATGTTGTATCCTTCTGGGAAACTTATGGTTGCATCTTGTGAGGATGTCAAGGAAGAACAGGAGTTGGTAATGCACCCTGATAGTTCTTTGATTTCTCTCTCCAGAAGAGCTTGGGTTTACTTGTAGAAGTTACCTGTTTTTCCCCCTAAAATAATGAGCTTCAGAGTTTGTAGCACTTCTAGAGCTAGTTATGACTGGTAAAACTGGTTATCAGAAGGGTTTTGTATCCCAACCTTTCGGGCACTGTCTCTCTTCCTTTAATCTTTCTTATCAGGTCAGTACTCGGCTATGGGCAGAGTTGATCTTTGACCTTCTGTGAGTGGTTGAATCTGAACAAGGGTAACAGTGGACAAGGTTAAGGTTTCAAATTTTAGCAACTAGTGCCTCTGATATGCACTATGTGTATGTCACTCTGCATGTACAACAACAATTAGAGTTAGATATTCTTCCTGTTGTAGGATGTTGAACCATTTTTTCCTTTTTTAATAACAGCAGCTAGTGAAAATTTCCACTCTTAAATGTATCACTCTGATTTTGTTCTACGCCATGCTTTATTCAAAATGTGTTTAACAGAGTCCTTCTTCTATAACAATCACTTTTTGTTTTTGTGCCGGATATCTTCATAATATTATAATAGTATGCCCTAGTGTTTGAAATGAACATTGTATAGTTTGCATGCCTCTTGATGGCTTGTATTAGAAAATACACTTCTTGCTTATTTTCAACATCAGTATGTTCTATCCTTTTACCTGGAGTGCTGCAACCCTCTTATTTTCAACTTCTTCAGAATCAACAAATGTTATATATAAAAGATACCTTCTACGAAGTAATCTCTGGGCCTCAGAACTACTCATGTTCTGGTATGGCCAGACTCACCTTTATCAATTCACATTAGGTATCCCTAATTTTTCTATGTTTCAGATGTACACTGGCATACCACAACATTTTTTTTGTAAAGGCTTCCTATGAATATAAAAATAAATAAATAACATACTCTATATGTTTATGAAATGGAACACATTTTGGTGGTGACAATTTATACAACCAGTGTTCCTTCCAAGTACACAAAGATAAGTTAGCATATGTGGCACTGCACTAACATCCATTGCTATTTCTTCTATACTTTGTATGTACCCTGTTCATTTAATATGAGGATGCTTAACTTTAACACTGCTACATTTAAAAAATCTGAAATTGCACAGATTCTGTCACTACGTCATTCAGTTTTTCAGTTAGTCAAGACTTTATGGCTTCTAATCTATAGTTATTTTCTATATTTGTGTATAATCAATTTATATTTGCTCTTACTAAAACATCACCTAGACAACAATTCTTTCTATTTAAAGGTTATATAAAATTCCCACTATAACACAGACTCAAGCAATCTGTTTAATGACTCAGAAATACACTCAGTCAGACTAGTGTGCCTTAATATGATTGGAGGCATGTGTGATCTGTAGCTTTATTATGTACTTTTGGCATACAAAACAAAACTGGACATTTACAATACTCCACTATACAAAAAGGATATTCTTTCTAAGTGATAGACCCAACCAGAAATAAATCATACAAAACAATGTCAACATAATTTTTACTGTTTCATTGTACTGCCATCCAGTTTAGTATAAGTGCTATAATGTTTTGCAACATTTTTGTCATACCAGCAGTTTATTTCTATCTAAACAACGATAGCATCTCCCTTGTCTGTGTTTATGATATACAAGTCTTTTCTATTCAAAATACTTTGAAGAAGAAAAATTAACTTTAAAAAAGTATCTGTGTAATCCTTTCCCATATTAACTTCAAATTACATGAAAAAGATCTAAAAATGTAGAACAGTGACACAGTATAGTTACTTCCAAGCATAAAAGTTGATAGTTTTCTTAAATTTGAGTATATTTCTTTTTTATCACCACATAATTTAAAATTATTTTTTCATGCAAACAAATGTAGATAAATGAAGGATTCAAAAAAACATTCAATTTACTACTGGGTCAAAAATCTAATTATTTGTGTAATAGAGACAATTCAAACTGATTCATAACAGCAAAAGAAAATATTATAACCTAAAACATCAGTGCTGTCAGATCTCGAAACATGCTCACTAAATTGTCTCTTTGTAGAAGTTCTGTTAAAATGGAGTGTGTACAACTATTACTTGCCCATACTAGTAGATGGTTGATTACTGTCACATACCAAACTACAGCTTTTCTTGAATGATTCAAAAGTAGTCTCACACAGTTCCATTGGTTCTTATTATTTTAGTAGTATTGCATTTAACAGAACAGATGCAAGTTATTTTATTACTGCTGTCTGTGTTAACATTTAAACTACCTGTATAAACCTGATTACTTTAACAGTCACTGCTTTACTAGATTGAAAATTTGTCCATTTGCCAGTGACCACTTCGTATGATATCCTTCTATATCACTGTTGCAGTATTCTTAAGGTTAGGAATCTCCCACCCAGGGCAGTCTGATGTTCAGCCAGTAAGTATACTAAAGCCTAATGATCCTGTATGTGCCGTGCAATACACTTATGCTCCCTGCACAGATCATAGGGCATAAAAGTGACGTATGGACGCTGTTACCCAGAATTTCTTTGCTGCCAGTCCAAGTGCCATTACTGCTCACTGTTCACTGGTCTGAATGCCTTGCTGCTGTGTTGAGTACTGTGATTGCTTTCTGCAAGCTCCAAGGCATTCAGATTTTTCCTTACCTAGATGACCCATTGCTTCAGGGGCCTTCTCTCAGGTCACCTGTTACAGGATCTGGAGTTCGCCATCTCTCTTTTTCAAAGTCTGAGGTTCACCACTGACTTCCAAAAGTCAGTCCTGACTTCCTTTAGGGATCATGTGTATCTGGGATGCAGGATTCAGACAGTGCCAATGTTGGCCTCTCTTCCATCTCCGAAAGTTTTGTCATTGACAGACTTCTTTCAGTCTCTTCTTCCTCTGACTGACATGCCAGCCAGAAACTTTCTTCGGGCCCTGGGATTCATGTTGTCTTCTATTCCAATGCTTCTTCTTGCCAGCCTACATATGGGGAAGCTTCAAAAGGTATCTCAAGTCAGTTGGCTGCAGCACTGCAACCTTCTGGATTTCAGTGTGCCTCTCCTTCCTTGTCTGAAGAATTAATTCAACTGGTGTATTCAACAGTTTGCTCTCAACACAGGGCTACCCTTTTAGTCTCCAGTCCCTTCTCAAGAACTGTTCACCAATGCATCTGACACGAGGTGGTAGGATTCATCTGGTCACCTGAAAGTTCAGGGTCTCTGACCCCCCATCAAAAGTCAAACCATATGACTACTTCCAAGAGTCCTGCAGAAGATTCAGCTGGACTCCCCAAAATCTTGCCAGTGACTCCCTTTTCACCAAGACAGCACTGGTTCCCCTCTTAATGCATCTAGCCAAGGGCAACCACCACAAGTTACCTCACTGGTTGAACTTCCTCACACAGGACTTGGGATCTCTCATCCACCCTCATTTGTCCACTCTTCAACTGGCACTGTGGGTAATAGGATTTTGATCCCTTTCAGGCACCTCTTTTCCGAGGCCATGCTCAGGGTTTTACAGAAGGTAGGGAAACCCTCAACCAGAACATCTTATGTCCAAATGGTAATGATTTTCTGTTTGGTGCCATGCTCATAATCATGACCCTTTTTCAAAGAGGGTCCCTTTGGTCCTTGCTTATTTGTGACAGTTGCTCCACTCTGGCCTGGCCTATTCTTCAGTGGAGGCCCTTTTGTCAACCATTTCTGCTCGTCTGCCCTTGAATCCTCCTCTGGCTTCTCATTTTGAGGTCAACATTTCTTAAAGGTGTCTTGAACAGTAGGCCTACAACAAAACATATTCCTCCTCCTGGAGACCTTAATTTTGTTTTGGAAAAATTGACTTGGGCTCCTTTTCAGCCTGCAGATTCTGCTTCTTTGCAACACTGTATCTGGAAGACTGTTTTGTTGCTGGCTCTTTCTTCTGCACAGACAGTTCTGAGCTCCAGGCACTTATGGCCATTCCTCTTTTTGTTTTTTCACAGGGACAGGGTGCCCCTTTGTACTAATCCTTCTTAGTGAATGAGTTGTCCTTAAAATCGGTCGGTACAACTTCTTCCTTTTTCCCTTCTCCTCATTCTTTTCGTGAGAGGGTCTTGCATACCCTGGATTTGCACAGACAGCTCAGGTACTATTTTGATAAAACTAAGACGATTCATAAGTCTGATCTGCTCTTTGTTTCTTTTCATTCCAGGACACTGGGTTTGACTGTCTCTAAGCAAACCACCTCCTCCTGGATATCTAAGGCCATTTCTTTTTGTTATACTTTTCATGGCAAATCTTTGTCTACTTCTGTTAGAGCTCATTCCACTAGGGCTGTTGCCTCTTCTGGTGCTTTCTTCAACGGGTTGAACACCAATTCTATCCTTGAAGCTGCTACTGTGTTTTACTAAGCTTTATGAGTTGGATATGGTTTCTAGGGCCAGAGCAAGTTTTGCTAGAACCATTTTATATGGGTTTGTTGAGGGCTCTTCTCATCCTTCTCCATCCCATTCTGTTTCTTGAGCTTTTTCTACTCTTACCAACATTAAGAATACTGTAACAGTGATATAGAAGGACACAGTACAGTTGTGTAAAATCTTACCATTACAGTAGATGTTCTTCTCTTCACTACTGAAGTATTTGCATCCTCCCTCAACCTTATTTTGCTTGTTCATGTTTTTGTTTTGGATTCTCTTCTAGCTGAGGATTTCCCCTTTTTCTTCTGCATTTTTTTTCCTTCTGGATGTGCATGGATTACTTTATCCTATGGAGAGTGTTCTCTTCCAGGGCAATTCAATTCTGTGTAACTGTGTCCATATGACATTTTCATGCCCTACATTCTGTGCAGAGAGCATGTGTATGATGTACAGGTCACACAAGATCATTAGGCTTTGGTATACTGGCCAAACACTGGATTGCTCTGGGTGGGAGATACTCAACATTAATAATACTGGGACAGTGAAGAGAAGAACATCTACTGTTATGGTAAGATTTCATACAACTATACTTTCTTTCTGGCTGTTCTTTGATTTGTTGGCTTAGTTTTTCATCTCATTTATCTTTTTAAAAAATTTAAGAATGTAAAATGAATAATCATATGTAGAAAAAGTTGTCAAATTATTTTTTTTTACACTTTGTACATGCTCATTTCATTTGCACTAGTGAGTCTAAATTCCTAGGCTCATATCCAGTCTTTCAGTTCCTCCTCTACATCTGTGTCCATCAAAATCATCTCCAGCTTATTTGACTTATCATGACACTTTTGTCTTGAAAAACATCGCTGTGCCTTCCATAAACAGATTTGCTTAAATGAAGTTGTGGGACCATTTCTTGGTGCAAGCATACAATAAACATACAGTATTATCATCAATAGAAACGTCTGGCATGCGCATTCTTTGGAAAACCAGACTAAATGCTCATACATGCCTTTCATTATTGCTAGTACATGGAGATGCAGGCAGCAACCCTCGAACAGCTCCTTGTGTCCAGGATGAAAAAATAGTTAAGCAGGGAAGACATATGCCGCTAACTTGCAAGCCATAAATCATGGATAAACTCAAAATGGTATTTACACCACTGCATCAAAACTCAAATAAATCTGAGTGTCCAACAGTCTTGAAACACAAATAAAACAACTACAACTCCATGAAGTAAATCATCAATCTTTATTATTGTCAATGCTGCATTTTCAAGAGATGTCTTTACAATAAAATCATGTGATAAAATATACTCACAAGTTGAACTGCATGCATAGAATTGATAGATTAAAACTCAAAAATTTAAATGTTTGTGTGTTGTATATATATATATATATATATATATATATATATATATATATATATGGGTTCACTTTAAAATACCGAACTCTTAAAATGCCGAATATGTCAATCTAGAATCCACAAAACTGAAATCCGACAATACTGAACAGTCACAATCACGAATATCAACATACCAAACTACCACTTTAAAAAGTGACGTGTACGTGTGTGAGACGTACTTTGTACTGAAGGAATCATGGCGTCTAGCTTGTTTCCCCTCCCGGTAATATTGGAGCGGTATACAAAAGGGAAAGCACGTCCTTATTGTAGATGGATTTGTCTATCACTTAGAGAAGAAAAGAACCCCAAATAATTACTGGTGCTGTAAAGGGAAGAGGTCTATACTATGTAAAGATAGGGTTGTTACAACTCCATTTGCCGAAGGTGAGAGGTTAGTAAAGAGTATGTCCCATTGCCATACAGGAGCTCCAAGTGAAGCTGAGCGATATAGCATGTGTAGTGATCTCAAACATAGAGCTTTGGTATCCTGCGACTCTCCATGTGTAGTAGTGGAAGATGTACTTGCTGCTAGTTCTCTAGATGTATTACCCCACCTGCCATAATAGAGGAGCACTCTTGCAACAGGTTGGAAGGGTAAGACGGAAAACATGCAGATCATGTAGGCATAGAAATATTACACTACAGGATTTAAAGGTGCAAAATGTCCCACTAAAGTCAGGGACGTTTGTTGAGAAGAGTATATCCGATAGCAATGGAGAAACCACATTAGTCGTATTTAGCACTGTAAATAACCTAGTCAGAAAAACCAATCCAAGTGGGGTTAATGCTCCTAGTGAAAAGCACAACAAAGTAACACCAAAAATAAAACCCAGGAGCAAAACAATGAAGGGCATAGAAATAATGATACCAGTTCCCTTGAATGTCTCTCGTACTGAATGAATCCACGGAACTCGAGGTTTGTCAAACACAAAGACAGTTTAATTGGTGCACACAGAATCTCGGTTAGCGCTTTCGCTTCACAGCTTCATCAGATGTACGAGAGACATTCAAGGGAACTGGTATCATTATTTCTATGCCCTTCATTGTTTTGCTCCTGGGTTTTATTTTTGGTGTTACTGTAAATAACCTATTTGACCTAAGTAACGCAACTATTTGGCTCACGGACGGCACCTTCTTTTACAAAGGTGTACTTTGTAGACAGTTATATTCGATCCATGGCTTATTGTGATGCGGAGGTTACAGTAAGTCAGTACCGTTGCTATACAGTCTCATGAGCAAAAAGTTAAGAGCATATAACTGCATGTGGGATGCTGTGTTTCAGCTTATGGAAGAGCAGGAATTTGAAATAAACTTGCATTTTGTGTTATGTGATTTTGAGATTGCTGCAATGAACAGTATTGCCATTAACTTTCAAGGGGTAACATCTAATGGCTGTTTATTTCATTTTAGCCGTAATGTGTGGAGGAAAGTACAGCAGTTGGGGCTGACATGTCTTTATAATGGTAACTTACATTTCCAACTTGCAGTACAGAGTTTGGTAGCGTTGGCATTTCTGCCTGAGCATAAGGTGGTTGAAGCTTTTTCTGACTTTATCATTCTCCAAAGAGGGTCAAGATTTTCTGAAGTATTTTGGGGATTGGTACATTTTAGGTAGGCAGCAGCATTTTAAAATCTAGATTGGCCTCTGTTGCACGGTTTCCCCCTGTTTCCTATAATATTTTGGAACATTTCAGAGTTGAATACATTATGTCTGCCTCGAACAGAGAATTCTGTTGAGGCATGGCACCGTAGATTGAAGTGTTTATTGGGATTAAAGGTGACCGACCTGGGTGTGCTTATGTAAACACTTGCAAGAGAGCAGGACAGAGTTGACGAGCTGAGGATCTGTTTAAGTAGTGGGAGTCCACCTAGCCCTAAAAGACGTAAACTACAGTTACGGCAGCAGAAATCTGAAAGTATACTGAAAAGCCAAGACTCGTATTGGACGTTGGATTTCCTGAGGGCTATTAAAACGGTTATTGCAGTTATGAGGAATTAAACCCGCACATAAGGCAGCTGTTTAATCTCAGCCTTACCACAGGATACGTGCCCAAGGAGTGGCGTACGGCAACTGTGGTCCCACTCCACAAAGATGGCGCCTCTACAGACCCTGGTAATTACCGCCCCATAAGCTTAACAAGTCTAGTCTGCAAAGCTATGGAGAGGATCATAATGGAGCTCATAAACAAAGATATAAGGGACTTGCAGACATTGGACCCGACCCAGTTTGGCTTTGTCAAGGGAAGATCATGCCTTTTGAACTTGGTCGACTTCTTCGAAACAGTCACCAAGGCCATTGATGAGGGAAAGGCAGTCCATACAGCCTACCTTGACCTTGCAAAGGCTTTCGACACAATACCCCACTCGGGTATTGTAGAAAAACTTACCAGCTTAAATGTAAACCCATATGTCACAAGATGGGTTGCAAACTGGCTTAAGGACAGAACCCACAGGGTTAGAGTTGCTGGAGCTATGTCAGACTCCAAGCCGGTCACAAGTGGTGTCCCACAGGGCTCGGTCCTTGGCCCCCTATTGTTTGGCATCTACGTCTCAGAAGTACAGGCCAACATGGGAGGACTTTGGCTGACAAAGTTTGCAGACGACTGCAAACTGGGCGCCATAGTGGAAAGTGCATCGGACACGGATATCCTTCAGAAGGGACTCTCAGAAACAGATAGCTGGTGCCAGAGCCATGGCCTGAAGTTAAACGCCAAAAAATGTATAGTCATACCCTTCGGGAAAAACAAGGTAACCCCAAGCTACCATATAGGTGGCAATCCACTAAGCACAGAAGAGGTTATCAGGGACCTGGGGACCCAGGTTGACAGTGGCCTTTCTTTTGACACTCACGTTGCTAAAGTGGTTAGAAAGACCTTCTACATTGCCCACCTGATCATGAAGGGATTCACATCCAGATCTAGTGAGGTCATTGTTCCCCTGTACTCTTCACTTATCAGACCAATGATCCAGTACAATGCCCCATTCGGGATGTATCTCACCCGACATCTGCAGCAATTGGAGAGACCCCAAAAGTTCCTCACCAAAAGGATAAAGGGACTCCAAAATCTGTCATATGCTGCCAGATTGAAGAAACTCCAGCTCTATTCAGTCGCATACCGTCTGCTCAGAGATGACATGTGCCTGACATACAAGGCCATGTCCAACCCGGAATTAATGGACATGCTCCACCTCAAAAAATCCAAATCCACCAAAACCACTAGAGCAAGCGACTTAAACCTTAGCATGAATATAAATAGGACGTGCTGGAGGGATAGATTTATCACTCAGAGACTCCCTATGCTGTGGAATAAAATCCCGGTCCATGTGAGGCAGAGCACCTCGCTGACTCTGTTCAAGAGAAATCTAGACCTGTGGATGGGAGATCGTAGGTTTACCCCGGGAATCATCTCTGTGTCACTGCTGGACAGAGGCACAACAAACTAATGGGCACAGTATTTTTTCATATAAGGGGTGGCGTAAGCCACAAAAATTTGGGCTAGGCTTATAAATGCCTCAGGGCAGATAGCCTAGTATAAACCTATGAACCTATGAACCTATGAATTGGAGGTTTGCGTGTGATGCATTTCTGAGGATTAGTTAGTCACAGTACACTTTTATTACGAGTGGGAAACACAAATCATTAGTAAAGGTGTTCAGCAGAGGTGGAGGGCTGAAAATTAAAAAATAGACACCGGTATTTTAAAGTGAACCCATATATATATATATATATATATATATATATATATATATATATATATTAGATATAGATATATGTGTGTTTTATATATATATATATATATATATATATATATGATCTAGATATATGCATGTCTATATATATATATATATATATATATATATATATATATATAGATATGCATACATATACAAATAGAGAGAGATTAGATATAGATATATCTCATCAGGAACAGTCAAAAGTAAATTTTAAAACCTATCCTTTGCCAAGGAAGCAGGAAATAGCTTTTATTATTAAAGATAACTAGGTGGCATACCAAATGTTCAAATTCCTTTCAAACACTGAGACACACTTTATGACCGATTACAAAGCTAAAAATGTAGTGGTCATACAACCAGTAATTACTTTTTTAAAGATGGAGTACTACTAAATAGAGATTGAACAAAATATGTTCTAGAACAGAATCTTAGTGTGGAAACTGAGCTAGGTGTTATGCCATTCTTAGTGTGGAAACTGAGCTAGGTGTTATGCCATTAATAAAGTGAGAGCATTTCAAAATTCCACAACAAGCAGGATGTATACACATATATATTTTTTGTATATGCAATGCAGCATAGCATACTGTAAATCTCACTAAATGTCTGTGTGGCTCATTCTTCTTTGAAAAGTAATGACAAGCCCACACAGATACAGCCAAGAATGCTGTTATGATAAAAAAAAAAAAATCGGTACTTGCGTATTATCGCGACCACATTCCAAACAGCTGGATAATATGTAACTGCCAATAGCAGCTTACTAACTGTAGATTACAGATATTGACAATTCATCAGTACTTTTACTTCTTGCACGTTGACTTCTGTGAAAGCTGGAGCCAAATCAAAACAAAGTATGTGGGGGGTGGGGGTGGGGTTCACAGGGCAGTCTTTGCTCCTATGCTGTACTGCAGGAAATGTCTGCAAAACCCATGCCTGTACTCAAAACATTAATGGTTCACAAGGAATGGATGAACAAGTGTCAATGTACAAAAGAAGGAAATGGCAACCAGTGAAAATTAAGGATGTAGATATGGGGAGGGGTGTTCCTTAAACAGCAAACAGTTGCAGAAGTTGTCAAAAGGTTTTGGTGTGATGTCTTTATTTTGGGATAGACCAAAAGCTGTAGATTCACAACATTCTGCATAGCGTTCTTTTTTTGGTGCTTGTTTAATGAGGTATAATTCGTTATGAATTATAATGCTTAGCCAAAACATTTCACAGAGTTTATATGTGACCAATAAAAACATTCAACTGTCTCAACAGTTTTCAGGCATTTTCAGTTATTTCCTGTCTTTGTTCCCACTATGGTGGCATTGGAATGTGGTTGCAATAATACACAAGTGCCAAAAAATCTTTGCAATGCATTTTATAAGCAAACATTGCTAAATGTGGTAATGAATAGCATTTTAAATGTATGGGCACTGCAGTTTTGAAAAAGAAAGCTACTAATGAATGAACACTCAAACAATATGTGGCAATTAAAAAAATTCATAAAATAGCAGGCATTCATCGCAGTTTTACAGAGAAAGATGTTTCATTAAATTATTTGTATATTTTAACTGGTCAGGTTTTATACATATAACAACTTTGCTTCAACAAAAACATATTTTACAATGTTTGTGACAAAAAAGTACAGTTGTGCAACAGTACGTTTGAATGCTTACTGCCGTAGTAGCCTTAGCTATATTGATTGAATCCTGCCATGAATTCAACAGCTGGCCAGCTTCCAAAGCTTTCAAGGTACCTTCCATGCATCCAAACTGTTTATCAGCTCAAGCTGAGCTGACTAAAAAAGTCAGGCTTGGGCACAAAGCCCTTCAGAATTTTCTTGCCAACACACACAGAGAGAGGCTAAAGTCCGGAGAGAACAAAGCTAGGAATATAACAGTCTACACCTTAGCATAAAACCATTCAATAAATGAGGGACAGAGGAAGAAGTGGCTACTACAGCAGAGATCATTCAAACATCTTCTGTTAGAAGTTTACTTACACGGCTGTATTATGTTTTCATTTAATTACTGCTGCAGTAGTCTTAGCTAAATGGTTAAATCACCACAGCTTAAACCGACGAGGAAGAATGAGGGTCCAAAAGCCCCAGAGGCATGGTCCTAGCAAAGCTTGTCACAGACCTGGAGAAGGAGTCTAAGTTATAGTGCTTTGTAAAAGGAGACCAAGCCACTGTTTCTAGAATACTTCTAGCATTCGATTCTTACCAAAAAGCCATAGAGGAAGACAAAACTACAGCAGATTAAGCCTTGACCCTGCCTAGAATAGTTCTGTAGTGGTGAGAATAACCAAAATAATAGCATGTGACAACCATTTTGAAGTAGTCTGTTTTGACACAGACTGAAGTTTGTTTTTTTTTTTTTTAACTTTCACAAGAAAATAAGAATTGATCAGAAGTTCTGAAAGATTCTGTAAATGGAGGATTACTTCTTAAAGAAACCCCACCTCTGAAAAATGAGATGACAAGACTGACTCATCATTACATCTTGCAACTCAGATATTCTTGCAGAGGTCAGAGCAATTAGTAAGAGTGTTTTCCTTGTTAAGAACCTTAAGCCAGCTTGATGAGTCTGTTCAGGTGGAGCAAGAGTTAGTTTTTTCTAACATAAAATTAATATCCCAAAGAGGAGCCACCTGTTTAATAGGAGACTTCTTATGCAATAATATCCCTTTCAACAACATTTTCACATGAGGTCGCATTTGAAAGAGAGTGATACATAGGCAAACATACTGAAATTGCTAAAAAGTGAACAATGAATGAGGAGTAAGACAAGCCATAGGACAGTAACTCACATAAATACTAAAGAACCAGAGAAACACTAGCCCTCAATGGGTGCTGGTTATTTTGTTGGCACCAACTAGACAATCTTCTCCATTTGCTAAAACAATTTTCTAGCAGCATGCTTTATTGCCTCCCTGAATACCTGTTGCACCTCCACAGAAGCAATATCCCTAAAAGGTATTACTATGTTCTTATAATGCTGGACTGTTTCTAGAGCTTTTGCCCCCATGCCTCTGCTGAAAAGGGGAAGCTTTCTGCCCAGTCAAATGATCCTGATAATACAAATGCAATAAATAGAATGGCCTGAAATAAATCCATGTTGTTTGACAATGACTGCTTAAATGAGTTGTAAAAAGCATCAGAAAAATGTATTCAGAATCCTCTACTACAACAATAGTTAATCTTATAGGCCTGCAACCGTCTATAGCACACTATCAGAACCTCACTTAAAGGATCATAGGAAGTTACTAGGTTAATGGCCTTAGGGGCCCTTACAAGCCCAGCCAAGTTCTGCCCTTGTTTCCACAATCACTACCTATTGCCCAGTCCAAGAGGAACGCAGGTGGAACCCCCAGGTGAATTTAATCGTCCAGATTGCACTTGAGAAAGGCCAAAGAGGTGCTCTGCTTGACATGAATTGGGAGTCTGATCCACAGGTGAGGTAACCTCTGGAAGACAAATCTGTCCCTCTAGCAGGTTCTATTAATGTCACATACCAAGATCTTTAGAGCGGGTAACCCAGCGAGTAACCCAAGAGCCTTAAGACTTATGGATATGCAGGATTTCCAGTAAAGCAGAGTCGGATGTTTGCCTTATACGCAAGGCAGAGATGGTCTCCGAGCAGTCTGTATGAAATGAAGTAAAGGGACAGTGATATCAGCTGATCCACATAGGACAGATGCTGAATACCTTGAATTTTCCTTGTGTCTCTCCAATTGCTGCAGGTGCCTGAAAAGGTACATACCAAAAAGGGGTGTTGTACTCTATTATTGGCCTGATGAGGGAAGAGTACAGGGAGGTTATAACTTCCTTTTTTTCTGGAGGCAATGCCCTTACTTATGAGATGAGCAATACAGAATGCCCTTCTTACCACTGTGGAAACATGGTGATCAAAGGTAAGGTTACTGTCAACTTGTGTGCCCAGGTTTCTCACCACTGAGTGTGTGCTTACGGCATTTCTATTGATGTGATAGTTAGCAGGAATATTGCTCTTACTGAAAAGGATGATAATACATTTTTTTGCATTTAGTATAAAGCCGTGACTTTGGAACCAGTCATTTGTTTGCATAAGACCCTCTTCTAGGATGTTGATAAAAGTTTGGGGATTCTATGACTGCTCCCAGTTTGCAGTTGTCAGCAAACTTTGTCAACCACAGACCTTTGGTTCTTGGTTGTACTTCAGGGAAATAGATCCCAAACAGCAGAGGTCCCAATATTCACTCAATGGCCTTGCAGATACGGCCAGACAGGCTAATAGGTCAAGTCAGGCTAAGAGGTCTGTAGTTCCCAGGCTCAGTGGAATCACCACCTTTGTGCAAGAGGATAACAGTGGATGGTTTTCCATTCAGCTGGGATAAAGCTGGTGCTTAGACTATGATTGAAAACAGTACCCAATAATGGTGTTGCTAATTCTTGTGGGAGCCCATGCAGGACACAGCCTGGGATGTTATCAAGTCCCATAGATGCTGTGTTTTTAGCCTTAGAGAGGGTATTTACAACCTGCTCTCTAGAGATACAAGGTGGAGGACAGGTGGAAGGAATGTCATGGAGTACGTGTGTTGGAGACAGGGGAGTGAAGTTTTCACAGAACCTGTTGACTAACAAACAGGTTTTCTATGTCCACAGGCTCAGTATATGTGGTATCATTAACTCCCAGTTTGGCACAAATCCATGTCTTACCTTTTAGGCTACAGATGTAACTAGAGAATGCCTTATGGTTGTCCTTAGTTGAGAATGCTAATTTGGATTTGTAATTTGCTTTGGAGGACTTCACAAGAACTCTTATTTGCCTTTTTAAGCTGAGGAGGGAGCATTTCCAGTTTAGGGCATGATCCCTCTTACTTTTGGACAACAATTTTTTTCCTTTTATTGTAAAGCCCATTAGTGGTAGTTGTGCACCAGCCAGGTTTGATCTTCCTTGAAGAGCTTGTTTTGGTCCTATCATGTACAGCCATGTCAATGCAGTTACACGGGTGTTTGTAAAAAGCACTGGTGTAGGACTTGGCATAGTTGCCAGTTCCAGCTGAGGCGGGAGGTGCAGTGAAGCTATTCATACGATTCCTTAGAAGAATATAATCTGCTTTGGAGAAGTTGTTTTGTTTAGTTGCTGCTGGGGGGGGGGGGGGGTCCGGTGTAATAGTTACTTCAAATGAGACTGATTTGTGGTCATATCTGACAACGGAAGACTTCACAGTGGGGGTGCTACAGTGGTACACCATATTGGTAAGCACCAGATCCAAGATTATGTCACCCCCAGTTGAAACAGCTGTAGACTCTCCAAAGCTATTCATATGATTCCTTAGAAGAATATAATCTGCTTTAGAGAAGTTGTTTTGTTTAGTTGCTGCTGGGGGGAGGGATCCGGTGTAATAGTTACTTCAAATGAGACTGATTTGTGGTCATATCTGACAACGGAAGACTTCACAGTGGGGGTGCTACAGTGGTACACCATATTGGTAAGCACCAGATCCAAGATGATGTCACCCCCAGTTGAAACAGCTGTAGACTCTCCAATTTTCAGGAACATAACCAAATAGTAAAAGGTTTTTTTTTTTTTTTAAATCAGTGTAACATTCCATAAGGGAACATACAGTTCTACACGTGAATTCATAGAACTGTAAAACATTTGTCAGTAGTCAAAGTAAACTTTATTGTCATTTAGGCCCACACGAGTGCAGGCTAAACGAAATTTTGTTGCTTCGAGCTCAATGTGCAGACCAAAAACATATAACAATATAAATATAAAAACAAAAGTACAGGCTCTACATATGACATTAACATTGACACAAAAACAGAACTACTGACTATGTATGACATTAACACTAACACGAAACAAGAACATAATTACATTTTTTGCATGTCTATCTATAGCAGGACTTAGTTTTGCACAGTAGATAATCCACTTAGAAGTTTTAAGCAGTGGTAGACTAGAGACCATTTTGTCCATTGCATGAAAAGTAGCTTGTATTTCAAGTTATTGCACAAAAGGTAATAAGCATTCATTGAGCTACTGCACAATTGAGAGAACCTAGTAATGAGTTATTGCATTTTAAGAAAAAAAGATATTTCTTTCAGCCTGTGTGGCCACTGACTAGGTGACCTGTTGGCTTGCCTTGTTTAATAGTGTGATGGCCTGAGGAAAGAAGCTGTTTCAGAATCGAACTGTTTCACAACGTATGCTTCTCCCACTTGTGTTCAGGCAAGCGCTACAGAACAGTCCCCGAGTCAGGTGGTTATGGTCATTAATCTTTGTGGCTCTTCTGAGACACCGTGCAGAGTGCAGATCCTGTACAGATGGAAGCGTGGATCTTGTTATTTTCCCTGCCAATTTCACCACCCTTTGGAGAGCCTTACGATCCATGTCCTTGCAGTTTCCATACCATACTGTGATACTGCTTGTCAAAATGCTCTCGATGGTTCCTCTGTAGAAGGTTGCGAGCACTGAAGATGGGATGTTTGCTCTCCTCAACCTGCATAGGAAGTGGAGTCTTTGTTGTGCTTTCTTGACAATCTGATTGATATTGATGGATCATGTCAAGTCTTCTGCAATAAATGCTCTCAATGGTTCCTCTGTAGAAGGTTGCGAGCACTGAAGATGGGATGTTTGCTCTCCTCAACCTGCATAGGAAGTGGAGTCTTTGTTGTGCTTTCTTGACAATCTGATTGATATTGATGGATCATGTCAAGTCTTCTGCAATGTACATCCCTAGGACTTTGGTACTCTTCATCCGTTCCACCATTTCTTCCTCAGTTATGAGAGGGAGTTGTCACCCATTTTTTTCCTGAAGGCTAAAATTGCCTCTTTGGTTTTGTTTATGTTCAGACCCTGGTTATTTTTGTCACACCAGTTAATCAGGTGTTTCACCTCTTCCCAGTATGCGATTTCATCAGCATTGCTGTTTAGGCCTACAACTGTAGCATCATCCGCAAATTTGATGAGGTGACTTGAATTGAACCTGGCTGTGCAGTTGAGAGTCAGCACAGTGACCAGCAGAGGACTGAGAACACATCCTTGACGGACTCCTGTGCTCAGTGTAAGGCTATTTGAGGTGCTATTGCCAACTCTCACTCTTTGCGGCCTGTCAATAAGAAGTCCAAAATCCAGTTACACATAGGAGTACTGAACCCCAAGTGACTAAGTTTCTCTATCAGATGTTGTGGTATGACTGTGTTAAAGGCAGAGCTGAAGTCAGTGAATAGCAACCGGATGCAACAGTTCTCGTTTTCCAGATGAGGTAAGGATGTGTGGAGTGCCCTCGAGATGGCATTTGCAGTGGAGCAGTTGGACCGATAAGCAAATTGGAATGGGTCCAGTTCTGCAGGAAGATATGTTGTTAAATAGTCTTTGGAAACACTTCATAACTGTAGAGATGAGAGCTACTGGATGATAATCATTCAGGTTTTCTGGCTGAAACATTTTTTGGTAGTGGAATGATTGTTGTGTTCTTGAAGCACTTGGGTACTATGGCCAGACAAAGATGTACATGTCAGTAAGAACCATGGTCAGTTGGACAGCACAGTCTCTGAGCACTCATCCCAGAATGTTGTCTGGTCCTGCCGCTTTCCTTAGATTTACCCAGCTTACAGTTCTCTGAACATCAGCTGGGTTGAGAGAGTGTTACCTCATTTTGCCTGGTGATGAGTTTCGTAGCCTTTGTGTCATTCCCCTCATCAAGCCTGCTGAAGCAGGTGCTAAGCTCATTTAGAAATTCAATGTTATCATCACCACCATAGGAGTACTTATGGTGGATAGAGGCCTGTAGTCTGTCAAGGATTGTACTCCCTGCCACAGATGTCTGGAGTCTCTTAGGTCTGAGAAGTGAATCTGGATTTTTTGAATATAGGCAAACTTGGCCTTCTTTATTCCTCTATTTAGGTTTGAACTGGTCTCTCTGAGGGCATTCTTGTTTCCCTACTTAAAGGCAACATTGCATACTCTTAGATGCTCATACACTTCACTTGTTAACCAAGGTTTTTGGTTGGCCCTTATGGTGACGGTTGTCACATCATCCATGCATTTGGATATGTGTGCCATCAGAGAGTCCGTGCACTTATCTAGGTTGAATTGGTTCTCCATAGCCATGACTTTAAACATTTTCCAGTCCATGTTCTCAAAGTAGTCCTGGAGAGCTGAGACTGCTCCTTCTGGCCATATTCTATATATACATAGTCCTATATACCTTTACACTATTTTCTCTTTCCTAGTCAGAGTGCCTATTTTCTCAATGATAGTTGCACAGTCAGTCTGGTAGCAGTTGCACTGCTCAGTTTTGAAAAAAAAAAAAATCAGATGGCAAGCTGCTGGTGGAGAAGAATGGAGACCAAGACACATAAGAGACATTTAAGTCCCCAGCAGTTTAGCTCACCAATAAAAGCCCTTATTAACTTTGGTTGACAAGTTGGGTGATAACAGGAAGTAATATACCATGAGCCAAATTACAAAAAACATCTTTATAACAAGAGGTTCTGATAAAGTCTTAAAAGATGTTGTAAGACGAAAGCACTTAAAAACAAAAATAAAAATCCAGTTAATTAATAAAGTGATTAGTTCCTGCTTCTTGGGTCTTGCTTTACTGGCGTTGATACTTTGTTTTGCATTGTCTATCACTAAATACACACCTGCCTTTGAGAATCACGTTTATATCCAATTTACAAACCTATCCCCCTTCCCTACCTTTTTCAACTCCTTAAACAAAAAAAAGCCCACTCCAACAAATCGGTCTCCACTAGTCTCCCCTTCACAAATCCCCTCTGGCATTGCATTATAATAGTGGGTAGATATTTCTGTAACCATTTAGCTGAAATCATTGCCATAATCTTAGCATCCAATTTTATCAAAGGCATATGTCTGTAACTTCCTGGTGCATGTAGGTCCTGTCCCCATTTAGGTAACAGTACTAAAAAGACTTTGGTAAGAGAGTCTAGTAATTCCCCCTGCAAAACCCCTTCATTCTATACCAGAGCCAATAAGGTGGCAAAAGATTCTGAAACATTGCATACAACTCCACAGTGAATCCATCTATCCTTCCCCCTACACTTTTCCTCCTTAAATAAGGAGATAGGGAAATAGCCAACAAAACTAAAATTATCAAATTTTCTTGGTTGTTCCTGCATAAGTCTAACACATTACCAAGAAAATCTCTATCGTGTTATTTCTCCAATACCTCTCTTACTCACTTGAGATATGTACAATTTTTCATAAAACTCCCAAGTGATATTTAATGCTTTCTCCATTCATTACTTGTCGTCCATCCTTACCTTTAGCAGACAGAATAACGTGATTTGTTTGCTTCTCCTTTAATTTGTATGTTAACCATTTACCCAGTTTTTCTCCCCTGCACCAAAAAAAAAAATAATAATAATCTTTAACACTGATCATATGCTTTTCTACTACAGTAGTATCAAGGTTCTCCTCTTCTGGCTTTTAACCTAGCAATCTGTTCCCTTAAATCACCTAGTATACAATTTTTTACTCGCCTTTGTTACATGCAATTATCTTTGCAATTGTAACATCCCTAATTCCCATTCTCTGATACAGGTTAACTTCCTCCTTCATTTACCACAAGAATTCCATTCCCATAAAATGTCCCTTGAAGGCACATTTCACTGCATCCCGCCACTTATGCATAGGTAAAAACAGCATATTTATTCATATCACTTCATAAGAGAATGTCTCCACCACTGGTAGAAAAAAAATTTCTAGATTTACTCATATCAAACTGGCTACTGGCTGCTGGCTCAGTTAGCTATATCTGGTAAAAAAAAAATTGAAACCAATAAATCCGTTGTTGATCATTTCCACTTTTTCAAGGTTCAAAAAGTAAAAACAAAACAAGCAAACAAAAATCTCTCTTCCATAAAAAAAAATGAATTTTTATATTTTTGCCTCCAAAAATATCAAGATGATAAAATACTGCACACATACAAACTTAACTGTACATTCTCAGAGAGTGAGTTAGCACAGTAACTACTTTCACTCACAATACTTCTGAAAAAAAAAAAAAAAAAAAAAAAAAAGGATGACTGTTAGGGAGTCAGCTTCTGCAATCAGCTGAATTGTTTAATTGTTTTAATTGTTCAATTGTTTTAATTGTTTCCCATTCCATATTTGCCCATTGTCTCTACAAAAAGAATCCAAATGGCCACTGCCTCATCCTTAAAAGCAGACTTACCCATTGGCCATTTACTTCTGTGCATTCCCATACCTCTCAACTGCCCAGATTTTCACCTCATACCTTAGTGGTATACTAACGGTCTTTTTCTCATAAAATTTGTGGTTTTCTGGCAAATCATTGAGAATTGAAGTCACTAAATAATGGTATACATTTGAATTTCAGACTTCATATTCTTCAGAAAATGCATGCTAACACATACCCTGTTGTTCTAGCAACTAAGTTTATAAGACCAATATTTAAAAATTGTCCCTATTTTTGAGTCTTGACCCCCCCCCCCCATTATTTTAGGCTTTGTATGTCTTTCTATTGGTTCTGGTTATTCAAGAACCAACCATGACTTGCTTCACTAACCCATTTCTTATTTTGTGGTATTTTACTTGAAATAATGTCTGCCTTTACTTGATTTAGTAGGTGACTAAACAAACAGACTCCTTTAGCAATAACAATGCTGCAGTTCCATACATTTCTGCTGACTAGTAATCTCCAAGAATTATTCCTCATCACTGGTTATTAAAATAAATCAACAGACTATATTCTTCAGTCTGGACAAATACCCCCTAAAGCCCTTTTATTTATTGTCAGTTAACCATCTCATGCTCATACGTAAAATTGTTCTGTACCTTTCATCTTGCTATCTGATGTCTAGAAACTTCCTTAAACTAACATACTTGCCGAGGTTCCTTTCCTTCTGCCTGTCTGCACTGGCCTGTATAACACACTCAGCCTCATCCATCCTCCACATCAGAATCCCATCTTACCTCTGTTTACCATATTTCTTATACCTCACATAATTCCACAACCGGTTTCCTGCCCTGTCTGCTTCAGTGCATCCACAGCACGGCACAGCACAAAAATTTACCAAGACTCTCTTTTCCTCTCTGTTCTGTTCTTCAATTTATCAGTTCCTCAATGATCAGTGTAATGCCAAACAATTTCTTTGATCGCTTTGCACACTTTGTGAACTATGACTTTATACACTTTTTAGTCTGTTACTTATCCTTTTTTCAAGTAAACTGCCCATTTCTCTGACATTTTCTACAGTCATCAGTTCTCATGCAAAACAGACATTTTTGCAGAAAAGAAGTCCATAGCAGGAGCTGGGCTTATCTATGGTGGAATAAAGGCAAATATCTGATTTAATCTGATGAGTATTCACTTAACAGAACTCATGATACACCCCGGTTAGAAGGATAACTTTTTAGTGTATTTGAGAAGAAACTTTAGTGTAACGGTGAAGAGAAAAATACACACTATAGCAAGGCAACAGGAATGTGAGAAATATGGTCTCTGCAAATATGGTTTAGCAAGAAACTTACAGTTATAATGGGTATATATTAAAAGGAATACACAGCCCTTTAGCAGTGTTTGGCCACAATATACTTTTCAAAAACTACTATACCTTACTCTTTCTGTATTTTATTCTAATGCTTCTAGTACACTTCTTCTGCACAGATACTGTTTTATCACCACTGTCCTTTATTGATCAAAGCAGGTATATACATAGACCATAACATAATCTTAGCAAAAATTAAAAAAAAATAAAAAATCACAACACAGTTAAGCTTTTCTTTCATGAAAAACATTTTTAAGAATAAAGACACAAACTTGTGTCAGTCTATATTTGAATGCCAGTAACATCTCTCATTTGTCCAGATTTCGCAGAATACCCACATTTTTGCCTCATATTTTTGGTCTGTTCCTCTAAAACTGTGTGGCTTTATGGCAAATCACTGGGATGATCTGAGGATTGAAGTCACCAAATAATGACATATATTTGAGTTTCCGATTTCATAGCCCTAGATAAATGTATTGCAACACAAACCTGGTTACTTTAGCAACTTTCTAAGTTTATAAGAGTAATATTTAAAATATGTCCCTATTTTTGGGCCTTTGTCTTCCCATTTTGTCAGGCTTTGTCCAGATTTCTTGCACTAACAGGTTGAGAGGTATGATGCCAGTAAATGTTGTCACAGAGCTCAGGCATATAATTTTTCTACTTCTTTAAACATAAAATTTACTTACTACAGGGTATGGGGTTTAAAGGCATAGCAGCACGCAACACACATTGTGCATGGAGGAGATTCAAATGCCAGTAAAAGGTTATTGTGCTTCTATATAAAAGCATGAATTAATTGTGAAAATATAGATTTGCTTTGATTCCTCTATATAAATATCCTAACAAATGCAAAATGTTTTCATGACAATTGCTGGTGAAGATTGATTTATTCAATGAATGGTAGATTGTAGAAGGTAGTCTGGTTATCTGAACTCATTCAAAAATGTAACTCTCAACATTTCTACTTATGCTAGCTCTACTGAGAGATTACAGATGTATGCTATTTTTCACCCGTAGTGAATAATTTCACATGTACAATCCATTGAGTTAACAAAATTCTGAAAAACTAACAGCAATCAAATAGAAATAACAGCTGTGAAAGGTATAGTTACACTCAATCATCAAATTAGAAACAGCCTATATGCTATTTGAGGAAAAAAAATCAGACTCCTCCTGACACATTTACTATTACTGACCCATACAAAATTGGAATAAATAAAGTTCACAAACAAATGTAACTAAGACTTTGGAAGGATCTCTTACTCTCTTTCTAAGAATACACAGAGCCCATGGTAAATTGAGTATCTGCAAATCAGGACATCCTACTTACTCCATATCAAAGCACCTTTCATAATACTCAAGAAAAAACATGATCATAAATATTGTAATTTGCAAGCTACAATATGCACTACCAATGAACAACTTTAAATTCAAGCCAAAACATACAGCTAATGCAAACAAGAATACACACAATTTGTTGTTTTTTATCCCTAGCTCCACAGGCTAAACATCACTGTACAAACTTAATTAGAGCTAAATGTATACTATTCCCCATTGGTGTCTGCTCTGTTACTTCTGTTAATATCTCTAACTTTCAGTCTTCTGTACAACAACAAATGCCTTCCTTGCATGCATGCATCCATACATCCACAACCCCTTTTTTCCCCCATTTTTGTACATGGGGTTGGATACCTTGCATAAAGACGAACAATTAAAGCAATACCTTTTGGAAAATAAAACAATTCTAAAACTTTGCAAAAAATAAAGATAATCAGTTTAGAGCAAGGTTAGTTTTGCAATTAGAAACACAAACACATACACTAATGACTGACATGACCATGGAAAACACTCAGAGCACCTCATGCATCTCTCCAACATATTGCAAAAGCTGCTGTAATAACTCATGGCAGGCAGGCAACCAATCACCTAAGACTATTAGCAAAAGTACTGTACTGCCTTATCTGACTGGCTCAGTAGTGACCATGCAATGTTTGTACTTCAACAATCTGTTATAATTAGATTAGATAGCAATGTTTTGGCAAAGTTTGCTTTCTGTGTGCGCCATTTCTTTACTATAAAATATTACTTTTATTTTCTGTGAACATACGACTTTGAACCTAATATCCTTTAAAACTGCACTGTTAATCTTCTTCTTCTTTCGGCTGCTCCCATTAAGGGTCACCACAACGGATCAACTGTTTCCAGTTCTTCCTGTCCTATGCATCTTGCTCTCTCACACCAACCACCTGCATGTCCTCTCTCACCATATCCATAAACCTTATCTTAGACCTTCCTCTTTTCCTGTTACCTGGCAGCTTCATCCTTAGCATCTTTTTCCCAATATACTCTGCATCCCTCCTCAGCACATGTCCAAACCAACGTAATCTTGCCTTTCTGGCTTTGTCTCCAAACATTCCAACCTGGGCTGACCCACTAATATACTTATTCCTATTCCTGTCCATCCTTGTCACACCCAGTGCAAATCTTAACATCTTCAGCTCTGCCACGTCAAGCTCTGACTCCTGCCTTTTTGTCAATGCCATTGTCTCCAACATATATAACATAGCTGGTCTCACTACCCTCTTGTAGACCTTCCCTTTCACTCTTACTGGTACTCGTCTGTCACAAATTACTCTCGACACTCTTCTCCACCCACTCCATCCTGCTTGTACTCTCTTCGTCGCCTCTCTTACACACTCACCATTACTCTGAACTGTTGATCCCAAGTATTTAAATTCATCCACCTTCGCCACCTCTGTTCCCTTAATCTTCACCATTCCTCTATCCTCCCTCTCATTCACACACATATATTCTGTCTTAGTCCTGCTGACCTTCATTCCTCTTCTCTCTAGAGCATATCTCTACCTCTCCAGGGTCTCCTCCACCTGTTCCCTACTCTCACTACAGATCACAATGTCATCTGCAAACATCATAGTCCACGGGGACTCCTGTCTGATCTCGTCTGTCAACCTGTCCATCACTATTGCAAATAAGAAAGGGCTCAGAGCTGATCTTGATGTAATCCCACCTCCACCTTAAACGCATCCATCACTCCCACCGCAGACCTCACTTCTGTTACACTACCCTCATACATATCCTGTACCACTCTTACATACTTCTCTGACACTCCTGACTTCCTCATACAATACCACAACTCCTCTCTAGGCACCCTATCATATGCTTTCTCTAAGTCCACAAAGACACAATGCTCTGTACTTCTCCATCAACACTCTCAGAGCAAACATCGCATCTGCAGTGCTCTTTCCTGGCATGAAACTTGCACTGTTAATGCTGCCAATTATGTCAATGTGAAAATAACCTAAGAAGCTACACCTCTCCCTTGTCAATTTCCTGCACTGAACACAATTTAATGTGCACTGTCGTCTTGTCCATATTGTGACTGTAAGGGTCTTTGGTCCAGTACATCAAATAAATACATAAGTGAATAAATAAATAAAATAGAAAACTAAATAAACTGCTCACGTAGATGAATGGTATTTTTCAGTGAACTGGCTATAGCAGTAATCAGGGTGAGTATGTAGAGAGGATTCTTCTTTCTCTGCTTATACTATAACTAGCCAAACTAACTGCAGCCAAAAAATTGGCGAGAAGAGTAAGGAGAGACCAATGAATATATGCAAATAACCATGCCATTTCCATTCCCCACTTTTCTTATTTTAGGTCAAGAAGCACTGTACACTATGCTTGACAGGGTGCCAGCCCATCCCAGAACACATACATAAACAGACACAAACGCAAATTGTATTCCCCTTTTTGTTTAATTTATACATGAGAACGTGGGTCTTGGTGAACTTCAGCTGGGCAAAGTGCTGCCCTCTCAGACATTAAAGTTGTGCCTCTTAGTTTACAATGATGTATGCTTGGCACCACTAATCACCTGCCTAGCAAGCTAGGAAAGCTGTTTTTTAATACCTGTTCACACAACGGGCATTTCTTATAGAAAACCAAATAAACCTGAAACTAAAACCAATGAAATAAAAAGGGATCGAAAACAGCTCCGCTTGTGACATACGGTCCAATAACATAAGTTGTGTTTTATCTACACATTGCGTTGATATACAAATACAATATGCAGACAGTTTAAGAAGAGCTGGTGACTTGGCATAACGTACAAACAATGCACAATAGAGAGAAAAAGATTGTGCTACATACAACAAAATGCTCACAACAGCGTTTCAGAAGCAGTAACTGAAAAAAATCACTTTGTTGCTGCGCTGCTTAGCTACTAAATCGGATGTTAAATTGTGCAGTTTCATTGATTTCCAGCTCTTAGAAATGTTGTGTACACCATAGTCTGGGTATCTCCACTACAACTAACGCCTGAGAAAAACTGACAGGAACGTGATGATAAAAATATTTCCAACAACACTTACATATATCATCTTCAGAGACCAAGTCGTCTTCCATACCGAGAAATTACGTTAAAAATGCCAATGGACTTGAGTGTCTTAAACAGTTGTCATTCTTCTAACAGACTACAAAAAGTCAAGCCTCTCTGTCTCCTTTACTACAGGAATAAACTCCCTCTTGTTACAGCAGCCACTGTCACTGACACTCTCCTATAAGTGCACGGACTTACGATACATGCGGCTTGACAAGCCGGGAAACCGTGCACATCCGGGTATTAAGTAAGCCTCCCCTCTAAAGCAGTTAAAACCTCCCTCCTGTTCAAGCAAACTCTCAGTCTCAGGTCTGTGGTAGAAGGTCTTGTCATTTTTCTATTAAACTAAACGGTATTACTTTGTTTTTTTTCCTTGTATGTTTGTGTGTTGCCGACTAGCTATTTAATTGATGTAAATAAACCCTTCTAATTGTTTGGATCCTTGGAGTAAATAATTAAAAATACGTTCTTTCCCATTAGTTTATTTACATCAATTAAATAGCTAATCGGCAATACACAGACATAAAGGAATACAATTTACTTGAAAATGGCAAGGCTTCCTGATATTGACTTGAGATGGAGAGTTTGACTGGATACGAGGGGTGTCTTAATTGTTAAAATTTCCGTCTCGATTCTCGGCTGGGGTGCCCTCTGTGGGGAGTCTGCGTGTCCTCCATGTGTTCGCGTGGGTTTCCTCTGGGTGCTCCTGTTTCCTTCCACATTCCACAGACATGCAGTAGGTGGAATGGACACTCAAACTGACCATATGTGGGAGTGTTGTGCGGATGGACTACCGCGGCAGGGCTAACCACCCTGGGGTGTGTAAACCTTGGTTCTAGATGGTTGCCACTGTTGAAGTGACACCCCGACCCCATGTGCAAAAATGGAGAAAGGGGGTTTGTGGATGGATATTAATACCGCTCAACCTCTTAGCGCGAGAAATATGGACAAAGCCTGACATAATGGGGGGGCAGACCCAGACCCAAAAATAGGGACACATTAAATATTGTTCTTATAAACTTGGAAAGGTGGTACAATAACAGGATTTTCTGTTGGTATGCATTTTAGGAAGGATATAAAGACTGAAACTCAAATACATGTCATTATTTAGTGACTGTAATCTTTAGATCATTCCAGTGAGTTGCCAAAAAAAAAAAACCTACAATTTGGTACTTAAGTATTATTGCCACCAGATTCCAAATGTGTCGCAGCCAGGTCCCAAATTAGTCATAATTTTTGAAAATATGGACAAACGACTCATTGTCCTTACTGTAAATGAATTTTGACTGGTTAGTAACCCAGATGCAATGATGGCTGCAGTGGTACAGCGGTTAGTGTTGTCGCCTCACAGCAAGAAGCTCTCCCGTTCGATTCCCGGCTGGAGCACCTTCTGTGCGGAGTCTGCATGTCCTCCCCGCAGTCGAGTGACATTTAAAAGACATGCAGGTAGGTGCGTGCATGAATGGGTGTGCATTCCTTGAAGGTTGGGCATCGGGCTGGCAACTCGGCTCCGTAAAAATCCACTCCACTGCCAATCATTAGCGGACCGGAGTTTCACTGTGGCGACCCCTAACTGGGAAAAGCCGAAAGACATTACTTAGTAACCTGGATGCAATATTTTACTGTTCTGTTATTTGGAGTTGAGACGAGCTGAATGCCATGTGAACAAAATGTACTGGTTTGTTGTGATAGTTGCAAAGGAACACAAATGCAGTTTGTGAGCTTTCTCTTAACATCCTTCACATACTATGCTGGCCCCCGGGAGTGGTATCCTCTCTTATGTCTGTTAAGTGACAGGTAGGATACTGTTAAAACGTATCACGTCTCTACACATTGTGATGATTTCTGAACCGTCACGCTTTAAAACATTTCTGGGGAAGGGAATATTCAGAAAATGTCAGCCCTCGAAAGGAGTACATTTCTTTGCTGTGACTGCATGTGTTTTCTGGATCCACTTTTCGGTAAAGCACAAAGAAACAAAACACAAATACATGTGAGAGATGCAACTATATAGCCAAACTGGAGGCTGAGCTCTCTCAACTCAGGACTGGCAAGTAGTCACCATTCCCACAAGAGGAGAAAATATACTAGACCTGATCATCACAAACATGGGGACAAAATGCTCCACACCGGAAGTATATCCCTCATTGGTGAGATCAGACCATAAATTAATCTCACTGGAGATCCACATCCCGCCCCACCCCAGCAAAAGACCACAGTGAAGAACTTCTCAAAAGCAAACTTCACACTTCTTAAGACTGGAGTGGTATCCTTCAAGGCCCCCGAGCCAGTGGAAACCACAACCCACGCTGCTGAAACCCTTACAAATGCCTTCTATGAGCACCTCCAGGAATGTATGGATCAAGCAATCCCTAATAAAATCAAGACCCTTTCCACCAAAGGCAGGCGCCCGGTCTGGTGGACCCCAGCCATAAACAAACTCTACAACAAGAGGAGAAAGCTACTACATGACAGAGCAAAATCCCTAAAAGGGAAGGCATCTCTGATCAATACTAGCAAAACACTACGATCACTCATAAAATCATCCAAGGCCAACTTTGAGAGAAAAATCGCTAATGACACAAAAGACAATCATAAGGCCTTCTTTAGCTATGTTAGAAACCTGGGTGGAAACTCCCAGATATGCTCAGAATTAGTCCAAAATGATAAAAATCACTGAACCCACAGACATTGCCAACATACTGGCAGACAGTTCAGTGCAAATTTCTCCCCTCCCCCCCAAAAGGAGAAATATCTATCCCACCAGAGTCTAGCCTCCCAAACATCTCAGATGCCCAGGTGAGAGCTGCTCTCTCTAAAGCAAAAAACACAGCATCAATGGGACCGGACGGTGTCCCCGGCTGTGTGCTACACGAACTCAATGAGGAATTAAACCCACACATAAGGCTGCTGTTTAATCTTAGCCTTACTACAGGATATGTACCCAAAGAATGGCGTACGGCAACTGTGGTCCCACTCCACAAAGGCGGTGCTTCTACGGACCCTGGAAATTACCGCCCCATAAGCTTGATGAGCCTTGTCTGCAAAGCTATGGAGAGGATCATAATGGAACTCATAAATAAAGACATTGGGGACCTACAGACACTGTTCCTACCCAATTTGGCTTTGTCAAGGGCAGATCCTGCCTCTTGAACTTGGTCGACTTTTTCGAAACAGTCACTAAGGCCATTGATGAGGGTAAGGCAGTTCACACAGCCTACCTTGACCTAGCAAAAGCGTTCGACACAATACCCCACTCGGGCATCATAGAAAAGCTCACCAGCTTAGATGTAAACCCATATGTCACAAGATGGGTTGCAAACTGGCTCAAGGACAGAACACACAGGGTTAGAGTTGCTGGTGCCATGTCAGACTCTAAGCCAGTCACGAGCGGTGTCCCACAGGGCTCAGTCCTGGGCCCCCTCTTGTTCGGCATTTATTTTTCTGAAGTGCAGGCAAACATAGGGGGATTGTGGCTGACAAAATTTGCAGATGACTGCAAACTGGGCACCATAATTGACACTCCATCAGACACAGACATCCTCCAGAGAGGTCTCATAGAAATGGATAACTGGTGCCAGAGCCATGGCCTTAAGCTAAATGCCAAAAAATGTATAGTCATACCCTTTGGGAAAAACAAGGTAACCCTAATTACCACATAGGTGGTAATCCATTAAACACGGAAGAAGTTATCAGGGACCTGGGGACCCAAGTTGACAGTAACCTCTCTTTTGACACTCACATTGCCAAAGTGGTTAGGAAGACCTTCTACATTGCCCACCTGATCATGAAGGATTCACATCCAGATCAGGAGAGGTCATTGTACCCTGTACTCTTCACTTATCAGACCAATGATTGAGTATAACGCCCCATTCGAATGTACCTTACCCGACACCTGCAGCAGTTGGAAAGACCCCAAAAGTTCCTCACCAAAAGGATAAAGGGGCTCAAACATATGTCATCGATGCCCGACTGAAGAAACTCCAGCTCTATTCAGTCGCATACCGTCTGCTCAGAGGTGATCTGTGCCTGACATATAAGGCCATGTCCAACCCAGAATTAATGGACATGCTCCACCTCAAAAAATCCAAATCCACCAGAGCCACGAGAGCAAGAGACTTAAACCTCAACACGGATATAAATAGGGCGTGCTGGAGGGACAGATTCATCACCCAGAGACTCCCTACACTATGGAACAGAATCCCAGTCCATGTGAGGCAGAGCCCCTCACTGACTCTGTTCAAGAGAAATCTTGATGAGTGGATGGGAGATCGTAGGTTTACCCCGGGAATCATCTCTGTGTCACTGCTGGACAGAGGCACAGCAAACTAATGGGTATAGTATTCTCATCCTAAGGGGTGGTGAAAGCTACACACACTCTGGCTAGGCTTATAAATGCCCTAGGGCAGATAGCCTAGTATGAACCTATGAACAGAGTTGTAATCATTTCATAATTACATATTTTTCACAGTTTTTACATATACTCAGGTTATTCTGTCATTGGGATTCAGAGTTATTACTCCACTTTACATTGTCTTGTGTTCAGTTTGAACAGTCAGGTCCATGGAATTTAAAATGAAATCCATCGCTGAAGGACGCCAAGGTGGAAAAAGGAATTTGGGGCTTACTACTGCTCCTGGGTGATCACCCAGTGTCACACATAGCTGCTTAGTAGCTTTCCCAACCCCTGCCAAACCACAAGGAGTCATTATGCAATAAGTTCAAGAATTATAAGAGATTTGGAATCTGGTTGCGATAATACACAAGTACCTACAATTTTTATGAGGAACAAATCGAAAATATGAGGCAAAAATCTGTACAGTTAAGAGGTATTAGTGTGACTCAGTGGCACCACAATATCTACTGTGAACTTAACTACACCATGACTATTTCCATAGGAGAGAATCAGTGACTACTGCCATTTGAAGCATGCCTGTCAAGTGTACCTAGGGTTGCCACCTTTTCAAATGGCCAAAGTGGGACATTTTCGGGACACACATCAGATTTTATAGGCCAACACATACCCATGGTCATTACAAAGGATAGAACTTAACTTTTTTGCCTAAATAAAAGCTTATTCTTGTAGCAGTTTAATTGCTTATTCTGTTTCTTGTAACATTTAGGTATTTTAGATACAGAAATAACTATTTTATGCAACTATTACATAAAATATGGCACATAATTATGTCCTACAATCTCAGGACATTTGCCATTTTTAATATTTTTTGTCAGGACACAACTGCCCAAAGACGGACTGTCCCTCGCAAAGTGGGACAGGTGGTAACCCTAAGTGTACCTCATTATGAGTAATGTACCTCATTTGATGCCTTAAAAAGTTCCTGTTCCTCAAAGTTCCAAATTTAAAGGGTCTGTCACTCATTCAGTGTTAGAAATTCTTTAACTGATGTCCATGGTAAATAGAAGTGAACCAAAATAATTTATTAAAATATATTTTATATAAGTAAAACCAGCATTTTTTAAACATTCTATGACCTTCCTAGTTGAAGTTGTTAGTAAGCAATTATTATATGTTCCACATTTTGCCCATTTGTTTCACATTATGAGGGTTAGTGTTCCTCATTTTGGAGATGGAGGGTTGAGAGCTATGTTTTGAAAGCATTCAAATTTTCATTGAATAATGAAAATGTACTTCTCAGCATCACTAGGCAGTATATAAATCACAAACTGCTGGCATTTTGGCATTGTTGTAGGACAGTACCTCCTCAGATGCACAGTAGCAAGTCCCGCTTAAACCCCACTTATCACCCTATACCCAGTGATGTGCTTGAATAATGAATGAATATTTAAGGAAAGTCTTCATTGGCCTCATGAATATTTATTGGGTATTCGGCAAGTTAGCTCAAGGGGGCACTACAATTAAATAATGGTAAAGAAACAGCACTGGAACTGGAACTACTACTAATGAAAGACAGTGTATAATGTTAGCAACGAGCTGTTTATTAATACAGATTTATGCATTAAGACAGAAGGTTGTTACATGGTATGCATACCTCTCAACTGTGTCTGACTTATTCTGATATTGTTTAGTAATTTTCTGTTTAATAATATAGAGATGTACATTAAGAAATGCCTGTCTGGGTTCCATTGGAGACAGATGTTATTGGTCCACATTTTACTGGGGTAGGGTTAGGGTTATGGTTAGGCTGAGGTTTAGAAGATGCAAAAACCAAATGGCTGCAGGTACACTGAGGTGCCCAAAACACACAACAACATCAAAAGTAAATTAAGGCACCAAAGTTACACACTTTCAATCAGTCACTGTACTTTATTGCAGAAGACAAACGGTAACCGCTTTCACAACTTAATGTTGCTTCATCAGACCACATCACTACAACTGATGCTTGGTTAAATACTAGGACAATTAGTATGACATCACAATTTAAAGAGATATTACTCCACTAACATAAGAACATATATCGATATCCATAAGAAAAATGCATAAAATATATAGAAGGGTGTGTATTTACACACAATAATATTTAAAAAAAGGGGGGAATGTCATCCCTGATGGTTGTTAAAATATATATATATATATATATATATATATATATATATATATATATATATATATATGGGTTCATGTCAAACCAACGACATGTTAAAATAACGAAAGTCACTACAGCGAAATGAAACCATCGACAGTACATGTATACAAAAGTACAGTGCTAACATGGGTCCTGCAAGGGGGAAGTAAAGGATATGATATGATACTGTACCCATACTACTTCCCCCTTGCAGGACCCATGTTAGCACTGTACTTTCGTATACATGTACTGTCGATGTTTTCAACTGTCGATGGTTTCGTTTCGCTGTAGTGACTTTCGTTATTTTAACATGTCGTTGGTTTGACATGAACCCATATATATATATATATATATATATATATATATATATATATATATATATATACACATTTTGTGCACATATAACCATAATAGTACAATAAAAAATATATAAAAAACTCATATTTAGTGTTTAAGGCGCCCTGCCTTAAGGTAAGGAACTAATGAGGTGCAGCCATTCAAACCAGGATATCTATCTGCTTGTAATTTAGTGATCCATTGTTGTTCTAATTATTCAGTGTGGTTTTCTACATCACCACCTCTGTTTGTCCCTACTATTTGTTGTAAGATTAAAAATTTAAAACAATGACTACTGTCGGTATTCAGGACATGATTAGCGAGAGCATTTGATTGCTTCTGGTTCCGTATGTCCCTTATATGTTCTAACATTCTTTCTTTAAAGCTCCTATTTGTTTTGCCTACATAATAGGCATGGCATGCTTGGCAAAACCAAAAATAAACAACATCGACACTTTTACAATCATAGTAATTCTTCGTATAAAGTTTAAAACATTTCACAGGATGAATGTACTCATTTTTAGTGTAGACATGCTGACAAGCAGCACAATTCCTGCACGGGAAGGTGCCCTGTCTGTTGGAGAGATTTATTTTCTAAAAGACTGATGTTCCCTATTACAGAGCTGCTGCTTTAAAGACACATTATTTCTAAAACTGAAGTTTGGGGTGTCACCAACTGTGGAAACCAGACCTGGTATTTCATGTAATAAGTGCCAATTCTTTTTAATAATCTCCGTATACTTATTGATGTAACTTGCAAATCTAAACACTATTCTAAACTTATTTCTATCAATACTTGTATCATAAGGTATACTTGTATCAGCACTATAAGAGCTCATATATGGTTTACATCTTGTAGATCTCAATTTCCATGCATCTGCTATCACTCTAGTGATTTCTGAGCTAGAATAGCCTCTTGTTTGAAATTCGTCTTGTAACTTATTTAAAGCAACTACTGCCTCTTCATCATTATTATGTAGGCGTAGGGTTCTATAGACTTGTCCTTTGAGGACATTTCTAGGTATGTGTCTCGGGTGCATGCTTGACCTGTGAAGACAGGCATTGGTTCTTGTGGGTTTGTGGTAAATACTGGTACTTATCTGCTTTAAATCAGTAAGGGTGACACTCACATCCAAGAAATCAACACATGTATCAGAAAAAGTAAAAGTAAACTTCAAAAAGTCTGTAGTACTATGTAGGTAATCAATGATTCCCACGTCATTGTTTTACATTTTTAATCTTACAACAAATAGTAAGGACAAACAGAGGTGGTGATGTAGAAAACCACACTGAAGAATTAGAACAACAATGGATCACTAAATTACAAGCAGATAGATATCCTGGTTTGAATGGCTGCACCTCATTAGTTCCTTACCTTAAGGCAAGGCACCTTAAACACTAAATATGAGTTTTTTATATATTTTGTAATGTACTATTATGGTTATATGTGCACAAAATGTGTGTGTATATGTGTGTATATATATGTATATATATATATTTTTTTTTTAACAACCATCAGGGATAACATCCCCCCCTTTTTTAAATATTATTGTGTGTAAATACACACCCTTCTATATATTTTATGCATTTTTCTTATGGATATCGATATATGTTCTTATGTTAGTGGAGTAATATCTCTTTAAATTGTGATGTCATACTAATTGTCCTAGTATTTAAAAAGCATCAGTTGTAGTGATGTGGTCTGATGAAGCAACATTAAGTTGTGAAAGCTCTTACCGTTTGTCTTCTGCAATAAAGTACAGTGACTGATTTCCAGTGTGTAACTTTGGTGCCTTAATTTACTTTTGCTGAGGCTGAGGTTTAGCCCTAACCCTACCCCTAATTGGCTGATCCTAACCCTAGCACTAACTCTAACCCCAAGTGGCCTGTTGCCTCTGGAAAATGTGGGCCAAGGCAAAGTAATAACATCTGTCTCCATCAGAACCCATGTGTACAGCAGTGATTTCAATATCTGTAAATCATCTACCAATGTATGCATGATGTCACTGTTAAATCTACATGGCAGTCAATCATGCAACATTTGCATCATGGCCATTTGGCATGTCAATCACACAAGCCACACCCACTTCTGCACAGACCAACCAGGGAGGTACTGTTCTACGACAATGCCAGTATTTCTGGGGAAAGCACATGGCTAAATGACATTAGCCACTTCCCTATATTGTGAGTGGCATTAGTATACAGTTCTGCCAGAGAGTCCAGCATAATTTTACCCTTGTACCCCTCATGGTCGGGCTGCACAGAAGTAGGTGTGGTCTGTGTGACTGACATGCCGAATAGACGTGATTTCATATGCAAATGATGCATGATTGACTGACATGCAGATTTGCCAGTGCATACATTGGTGTCCATTGACACATATGGATGGGAGCAGCCTTATGTCAACTGGTGCCCTGGGCAAAAGGGCTCCATGGTGCCCCCCTCACACCACCTGCTGCCCCCATCCTGGTCTACCTACACCAAATAAATACTGGAAAAGTGCCCCTGCTGGAGCGGCACCCTAGGCCTATGTCTAAGACCGGCTATGCATATGGAAATGACACCTGCATATGTAGGTGAAGTAACTTTATACCGCATTCACTTTTACAGAAACTAAGTATTGTTCTCTTGTCACTGTGACTGTAGTGAAATGACAACACCTAAAGAAGACCTTATAAAAAACACAAATCCTTCAAATTTTCTAACAAAATATTGCAAACCAGCTTGTAATTTACAAAATATGAAATCATGGTACCCATTGGATGTGTGTTTAACAAATCTTGTGCAACATAATTTCTTGCCTCTCATAATATTTTAGTGCAGCTAAGAACAGGTCTTCATTATCATAAGAGTAGTTGATTTCTGCTAATATGAAGGGGTGTGGACCACCCAGGGGAGCTTGCAGAATTTTTTGCAGGGGAGTGGAAACCCAGAGCAGTTCCACTCAGCACCTGCCATGCAGCAATTCCAGTGTCCAATTACTTAACTATTTCTATCTAGTTCCCATAAACACTGTTCAAAACTCTCAGTGTTTATGCTGTTTTATGCTTTACTTCTACGATGATTACAGGTATTTGGATTTAATTTACAACTTTTATTTCAAATATTATAGCACAAACACTGATAGACGTTTGCTAAGACACTTGCTAAACAAAGCAATAGTCTTACAATGAAAACAGGCTTAGCATTAAAACTTCACTACTTTTGAAACTCACATTTACTAAAACAGCATGGAAATCCCCATTCAAAGAAAATGCATCTGGCCAGTGGCTGGTTAAGTTTACCTTTGGGCTGTTTTCAAATCATAGGCCCCTTGCACACATTTTTAGGACCATGCAAAAGTTCTTTGATTCACCTTCCTGATTGTATTAATTATAATATGTAATAATTGAAATATCCGTTGTATAATATACCACCTGTTAGAGTGTGTTTTAAATTTATAGTTTTGAATGTTTTTCCAGCAAGCAATGAAATAAAACATATGAACCAATAATGACAGACTGCCCAATTCGGAACATTTCAACCATAAAAGGCCACTCATTTCTGAAATTACAATCCACCAGTATCAGTCAATATGCAAAATCTCTGCAGAAGTAAATGTCATCTGAATAATTCCACATTAAAGAGATCTGAAACTAATGAAGAGGTTGTTGCTAGAAAACTTTATATTTCAATGTTTCATCTACAAATTCACTGCCTGCCACTCTTGAAGAATAGATTGCCTATGTTACATTAAGAAATGGTAAGCTGGTATATTGCAATAGGGAATGGATGACAAGCTGAAAAACAGGTTCATAGTTACTAAGCATCTCAGCCAAAGGAGGACATACTCAGGAGTGCAACCCCCCTTAAAATACAAATCTTCATGCTGTGGGAGTAGAAACTACAGCCATCTGCATCAAGATGCAAGTATGCTACCTGCTGTGCTACTAACACTGCTTTAAAATTCTAGTCCATAATTGTGATACCATTTGCTAAACAAAACAGTTGCACATTTTAAGCAGACTTAGCATGAGCAGCAGTAAACTTCTCCATTGAAGTTCACGGTTCCTTGAAAATGCACTTGAAAATAAATTCTACCTGCTAACTCTAACTAGGGTATTTCATTCTCTCTTTCTCTCTCTCTGTCTCTCTCTTTCTGTCTCTCACACACATACACACACACACACACACACACACACACACACACACACACACACACACACACACACACACACACACACACACGCACACACCTCAACCTCTTAGTGCAAGAAATCTGGGCAAAGCCTAAAACAGATAGGGACAGATTATAAATATTGCTGTCATGAACTTAGAAAATTGCTAGAATAACAGGATTTGTGTTAGTATGCATTTTTCTAAAGGATATGATGTCTAAAACTCAAATGTCTGTCATTATTTAGCAACTTCAATCCTTTTTGGGAGGAATATGGGGCAAAAATCTGGACATTCTGCAAAACCTGGACAGCTGATGGGAATGCTACCTCCCTGTTATACATACACACACAAACACACACACACACACACACACACACACACACACACACACACACACACACACACACACACACACACACACACACACACCATACGTCTCAATCTCTTAGCATAAGAGATCTGGACAAAGCTTGTTATAATGTTGGGGACAAAAGCCAAAAACGAGGGACACATTTAGAAACTTACTAGAAGAATAGGATTTGTGTTAGAATCCTTCTTTTGAAGGATATAAAGTCTGAAAGTCAAAAGGATGTCATTATTTAGTAACTTTAATCCTTAGCTCATCACAGTGATTTGTCAAAAAATAAAGAGAAACAGACCAAAAATATAAGGCCCAAATCTGGACATTCAGTGAAAATCTGTACAGTTGAGAGGTATGACACATACGTACATCCCCTACCTCCTTAGAAAGTGGATAGAACAACAAATTTTGCATTAGTATGTATTTTCTGAGGGATATGAAGTCTAAAGCTCAAATGTCTGCCATTATTTTCTGACTTCAGTCTTCAATGATTTGCCAGGAAAAAACACAATTTTATGAGAAACAAACTGAAAATATGAGGCAAAAATCTGTATAATTGCGAGGTGTGAACCCCCACCTTACACACACTCTAACCTCCCTCTTACTTACACACACACACACACACACACACACGCAGTTAAACATGCACACACACACACTTACCTCTCACTTGTACATTTGTCTGCAGTCCAAACATCTGGAATTCAAATTCTGTGTGGGTGTGGAAGATGAAGATGTAAAACATCAGTTGAACAGATGCAGAAGAAGATAACAGATTGCAAACACCTGTTGCATCTGTGTGACTGGACACAAAGGGCATTCTTAAAGAAGAACACCCTTATTTTTTTTTTTAATTAAAAGAACATTAATCTTCTGGCCAGTCAGTTCTAGGGGGGTGCAAGTGCACCTCCTAGCACCTGCCTGTGAGCACCCTTGAGTGTGGTTGTGGTGGGTCAGTGCCTTCCTCCAGTTTTCTGTTATGGGGGGTATGTTTTATGTAAATATCCTGTCTAGATAGTAGCCCAGAGTAAGGGTACAGTTACCACCAGTCCTGTTTACAGTGGGACACTCACGGGTTGAACTACCTCATCCTGCTGCCCGCTCTGAAAAGCAGTGGGACGTTAAAAGTCCCGCTTTTCAATATCACACTAAATTGCTGTGGAAAAGCCACAAATACTTACTTTTTTCCGTAGCAATTTGGTTAAGTCATCAAAGTTGGCCAACCCAGACCTGCTGGCAGTGAGACATAGCCGTTTCCAGTTAGGTCTAGGTCTCTTGCAAATCATGCAGCAATTGGCTGCAACTCATGAAGGGGGCAGGGACTAGGTCAATCATCCATGCAGTGCATTCAAAACTAGAAAAAACTGAAAAACAAAGCGATCTCATTAGAGGTCAGGAAATGTGTAAATTGTGATTAAGCACTGCCTAACAGTTCATTCTTCTTATTTATTTATTTATTTATTTTTCTTCTGTCACTGTCTGTAATTATTTTGCTGTATATTGACATTTTAGGAATATGATGTTTGAAGCCAGAAATCATAGTAAAATCTACATTTACTAAGCTAATTCCATTTATTTATAATGGTAAATTTTCTTAAAAAAAAAGATGTTAGAAAAGTTGCTTGGTAGGGTACCTCTGTGTGTATGCCAGGTCATTCACTGCCTTGCACTTGCTTGACCTGCTAAATCTAGGTGCTGCTGTCAGTATAGTATCCTAATGCAAAAGAACAGGAGAAGGACAGAGATGCTGTAAACGTGAGTTTCCAAAACTACTCTTATTCACGAGTACTGTAACCAATCCAGTACTGCACACTGTTTTACTCTTACCTTTTCCTCTGTGTCAGTGGGGCAGTAGTAAATTAGGATGAGAGTACAGTGATTGTGATGGTATTTGGTGCAAGCCGCATTTTGGTGTGTGCTCCACCACCCAGTTCCAAAAGATCTGCAGAGGAGGCTCCAGCAAGGAATGATCAGACCCACTGTATTTGTGTTCTGCCAGACATGTAAGCTGCTGGGATGTCAGGGGTTCATGTCATAAGCACTAAGCCATACTGTTTGCCTGCCTGAGACCCCTTAGTGTGCACTGGTGGCTACACAGCATCGGCAGGGAGACCTTGGTAGTCTAAAGTACAGCAGTTCTGCTTAGTGGTTTCCAACACTCCTTAAATTATTACAATGATCACGGCTGTTGTACCCATAACTGCATCTCCTTCAACACCCCTGTAGTGATGTCATGGTAGGGGGTGTGACCAGCGTCATATTGTCTACAACCCCCATGTCCCACTTTGGCCTGCTTAAGAGGTGGCAACCCTAAGTAAGAGGTGAGTGAAATGTGCAACTCTCTTTCTCATTGTGGGTATCATCTTCCACTGTCTTTTTCCAGGTTAAGGTAGCTACCTGTTCATTTTATTCAATTCAAGCAAACTTTGTTTTCTTTTTTTGGAGGGGCAGGGGCTTACAATGTAAACTGATTGGATGTTCATCTAAATATATTTCGTATGCGTCATTTTTCACATATATATTATGTTCATGCCTTATACAGTAAACATCTTCAGGTAAGTTACAACAGTTGTATATTTATTTCTCTAGTACGTTTATAGTTATAGTGCTATATATTTTTTTACTGTTATATAAATTGATTCACTTAAAGTAAGGCTATACCGATCTGCTGAATACCTGATAAGTATTCATTAGGACAGTGAAGCCATTACCATGAATATTCATTAAATATTCATACATATCACCTAGTGTTGGGTGGTGGGCAGGCCTTGCTACTGCGCATCTGGGGGGGGTACTAGGATACATACATATTCCAAGCCTTTAACTCAACATCTGATAATTTAATAACCAAACATTGCTATGGTATTACCATCTTTCCTGGTTTAAGTGTGTGTGTGTGTGTGTGTGTGTGTGTGTGTGTGTGTGTGTGTGTGTGTGTGTGTGTGTGTGTGTGTGTGTGTGTGTGTGTGTGTGTGTGTGTGTGTGTGTGTGTGTGTGTGTGTGTGTGTGTGTGTGTGTGTGTGTGTGTGTGTGTGTATATATATATATATATATATATATATATATACATATATGTGTATTTTTAATTGATGTTTATTAAGGTTTAAAATTCAGATGCTTAAAGTGTTGTTCTGTAAAAACTAAGTTGTACAGAGTGGCTTCATATCTCTCAACCATCCAGATTTACCCATTGTCTTTGGATGAAAATAAGCATGCGCATCATTTAACAAACCGCACAACACACTTGCTTGGAAGAAATGGTAACAGCCATGTATTTATTATGCCAATCAGATCAAATTATGTATCATATCAGTGCCAGATCAGAAGTCAATGCCAATCAGACCAATCAGTGCCAATCAAGAATATTCTGGCATGTACAAAGGGCAGAACTTGGAAGTAGGTCCAATCAACCAGGCAACAACATACCACAGCAGTCCCTGTAAATGCTCAACCAACACCAATGGCTGAAGGCATCTACAACCAAACACTGACAGTCCCCTGTCACCATTCAGCCAGATACCAGTGGCTGAAGGGGATTTGCCACTTGCTGTACCTGAGCCTGTGGCCCCCAGCTGCGCGCTACACCATGGGGTGGCCCACCCAGAGAAGGGCCAAGCTATCTGAGCCTGCACCACTCCCCAGGCCAAGCACACTCCTTTGAAATTTTAGTCTTAACAAGTCTGCCCTTCTACCACAGGAAGATGGCTTATCCTACATGCCACCTTTTTCCCAAGCAGATCTTCCAACTTTACAATTCCTTTAAGGTTTCCTATAAATAACTTTGTTCCTGAACATGACAAGTGAACTCCATCACTTCTGTATAGTTCTGGCAAACTGATATTAATGTGATGTAGTACCTAATTCCCTAGTTCTCTTACCTGTTGTCTTATGAATCTATTGGTCAACTTCCTAGACCTTTCCATTGCTCTGAAATAATTTGCTCCTTGCCAGACTGATCTGGGAATTATATCTGACCACACAAGTTTAATATTCAGCCATATCTGTCTGATTTGCCTGAACCATTGACAAATTTTATTTTTGAGGTACAACAGTGAGCTACTTGTCATGTCATCCCCCCCATATGTAATATAATTAAACTTGGCTCAGGTAATGAGTCAGAATACTCTGTTAAAGTTGCCAGCAGGTGCATCCACTGCATTCATCTACTTCCCAGCCAAAAAACCCACATTTCTCCCTCTTTGAAACCCAGGTTCCATCCAGATTCATCCAATTCTCTAGCTGTATGGTACACGAAAGAATGCCCCAGAATCCACAGCTCTGTCAGCTGCTTTATGATACCTGCAAGAGAGAATGCTGATTAGTCATCATGATCGGATGCATCTTCTGTAAGCTTGTGATCTCCAACCTAAGTGTAGTACCTCAGTTTCTGGGGCATGTAATGCTGCTCCTATTCTGCAGGAATTAGTTATTAACTTGCTAATGTCAAGACCCTGCCTCACTATGGCTTTTTTAGGACTGTCCTAAATTGGTGGCTAGATAAGTGAGCACACTGTCCATGACACAAGAACAGTGTGTCACCACTCAGATGCATCACCTGGTATTTTTTAAACCATCTAACTATATCCCACCCTGTATCCTTTGGGGGCACAAACTTCTACCGTACTCCTTTTCCTAGCTACTCCGTTTTATCTTCCTCACATGAACCCCCACTCTGTCAGCCTCTAGCTTAATATCACTCAGCTCTAGAATCCATGAAGGATTGTTACTCTTACTGTGCTGCACTAGCTCAGATATCTGAAATGCACCACAAAATGCTATTAAGTCTGCTGCCTAAAGCATCCACAGTTCATATTCCAAACTACATATCTCTATCATAACTCCCATAGCCATACAAAATTACTCATCCTGACGCACATCTGCTCTCCTGATCTCCATTCCCACCCAACATTGGAGTATCTTTCTAATTGCAAATACTTATATGGTGCCCTGCCACCCCCGCACCCCTTGATACCAACTAATTGCTGCCACAAGTACACCAGCACTGTACTTAGACATATTCAACTTTTTTCATGGGATCATAGTATCATAGAAGGTTACTAGGCTAATGGCTTCAGGGCCAATACAAGCCTAGTTAAGTTCAACCCATGATCCCAAGGGTGTCTGGTTCAACCAGACACTAAATCAGCACCTATTGCCCCTGTCCAAGACTGACACAGGTGGAACCCATGGGGTTTTTAAACTAAAAATGTAAATTAATAGCTGTGACATAGGTACTGGCCATTTTACTTGCCAACGTGCATCAGACCCTTGTTTCTGTAAAATGGACAATATATTTCTTATACTGTACTTGTGTACTTGGATGCAGTGCTTTCTCTGCCATGTCACATATCCAGCTCCCTCAGATCCCAAAGGTGTTGTGGAACCCTGTAAGGTTTTAGGTCTGCTGCTGGAACCAATTGCCTGAACCTGTCCCACTGAAAATGAGAAAGTGAGTCAGGAATAGCATTCTCCCTCACTGAATATGCTGTGTTCTGAATGTTGTGCTGCCTGCATGTCAGCACAAACTGCCTTTTTTTGGCTCTGCTTCTTCCCTATTGTTTTTATTTTCAATTAACCCGTACTCTCAAGCAACTCCCCTTCTTTGTCCCTTTCTCTTTCCTATTCCACCCCTTTTACTATAAATGTATATATGCATACATACATATATATATATATATATATATATATATATATATATACCACACAGACAGACACACACACACACACACACACACACACACACACACACACACACACACACACACACACACACACATATATGTTAACCTCCATGTAAATGGAGTTTCATGTATTCATGTATTATATTTTACCTCTATGTATATGCATAGTTTCCTATATTCATGAATTTTATATGTTAATGCCATGTTGATGTTGAATTTTTGGTTTTGTTAATGCATAACCCAGACTGAACCTGCCATTGGTCTTTTGTGATCAGTGTTTTACCCCAGTAAACAGATATAAACAAACACAATACAATAAAATAAATAAAACCATGAAACTTCTTTTCTTCCCCTTTGTTGCTAGTCACCCTCCCCACGTGCTTACATGTTGGCTAACTACTCTCATATTCTGCCCTAAAACATATTGTGCTTTTTCTGCAACTCTCTCACTTTGATGTGTACTGCCCTGCTAGACAGATGCCAGGCTGTACGCTTTACCATTCCTTAAATCAGAACCCTGCAAGCCATTTCCCATTCAAATACCTCCCCCCAAAAAACTGTATCACCTGTTGTGCCTGTAAATTAACTCAGTTATTCTACATGACAAATAGCAGTAATTCATGTTTTCTTGTTTTTAATATAACACTATTTACTGTGTCATTAAAAAGATATCTACTGTAATTACCCTCTCTAACTTTTTAACTCTTCTTAGGTGTCGCAGAGCACTGAACCACCAACTGTTCTGGAAAGTGAAGCAACTCTCCCCTTGTCACCACTCTGTTTTGTTACTTGAACTGCCTTATTATCAGCTGCTCAGGCTTAAACTCAGTTAAGGGCCTCGTTGTGAAACTCTGTGTAAACAGTAATGCTTGAGTATTGGGATAACAGTGTTCAAGTTAGCCTTTCAAGGTACTGCTGCAAACCCTAAGTTAGACTTGTCGCTACTCCTTCAGTGCATTATTATTATCATGTGACCACTGAGAAAGCACCAGATGTACCACACCCATATATGTGGTGTGCTCTACCAGGTGGTACCAGGATATTTCCAAACCTGTGACATCTTTCTCAGTCTGTAACTTCACGTTTATTTATTTATTAATTTCTCTTCCCAGCATGTATAGGCCCAGCAAAGGTATTTCCTTTCAGGGTGTAGATCCAGCCCCAAGAGTACATATATCTGTGCCTGCCAAACGGGTCTCATTTAATTGCAGCTTATGACTAAGTCTAAACTCTGACAATCCTTTCTACCCCATAATCTGACTTTAATGCACACATACTAAAGCTGAGTGGCATAATGCAATGTTCTTGGAGCACCTTTCTCCATGCAGCCCAATAAAACACATAATGCATGACAAGATGTACTTCACTAAACATATATCTTGTTTCAACCAGCAAACTGTGCTCCGCTTACTGCCTTATCCAGTATTCCTTAATAACCATCTGCCTGGTTTCCCCACCCTTGTTAAGGTCTGCTGAAATATATGAATCTAGCTCTCACCAGTCATGACAATATCATCAGAGGCAATAAAACTGTTATTGAAACAGTCTCATAACCTATGATTTCCTGCAAAGAAAATGAAGGTTGTATGACTTGGGAAATAAGCTCTAGCAGCTTTAATTCATATTTCCACTCTGCATTTGTTTAGTTAACTATTCAAACTAAAAGCAGAAAATAATTTTAAGTTTGCATTCTCTTCTGAAAGTTTGTATGGTGTATTGCACTACTGTAAGCTTCTACCTACAGAAGTATAAAATGTATCCTTGGTTTGGTGCTGCTTGCTAAAAGCAGGAATAGCAATTATTATAATTATTACTACTACTACTATTATTATTACTACTTAAGATACCATTTCAAATGAGAAACTTGGTCTCCATTTACTGATTTGCAAAATCCAACCACTGCAAAGTACAACTATGCTTGCCTACAGATCTGCTCCTATCTGTACACTGAAATGTCATGAATTTGCTTAAACTACTCTTGTATGGTGCCAGCTTAGTTATTCACAAAGTTACTAACAGAAAAGGTGGGCAGGTCATCAGAATGTATATAGGCCTGACCCATGAAGAGCTCCAAATAAATATCTGCAGAAAAATACACAAGTTATTTAAAGAAACTGACAATTTATCTTAACACACTTACGGAGTAGCATTTACCATACAATAACCTAAACATTATACCCAGTATGTCTCAACTTGCATGACAACCTAGAGTTATACAGCAAAGTAGATCCCCAAGTGAATGCTAGATTGGTTCAACCGTCCCCCTTTTTTTTTTGCCATGTCCCTCTCATCTACAACTTTGACTTTCTCATAACTCACTGATGGCTATAGTCAGTCAATAATGCCAGATATTAGAGATTCTTACTTCTTATTGTTCAGACAGTCCACACCAATACAATAACTGCGGTCCTATCAACTCCGAAGTGCATTACATTAATACTTCTGAATTCTTCTGATTTTGGCTTTTGTCTCTCCATTAAGTTTGGCTTTGCCCAGAATTCGTGAATCAAGAAGTTGCAGGCCATGCTGCAAATTTCTACGTCAAGAAACAGAGGACATTCTGTCTATCAGACTGGAGATTTTTTTTTATCATATATATATATATATATATATATATATATATATATATATTTATAAAGACAAAGTTTACCATCATGAGTGAAGGTTCGGCGACCACGGGCTGTCGAATTACAGTTGGCTGAATCCCGTGTTGCCGAACCTTCATGTGTGCGAGTCCCAGTTCAGAGAATGCACTGTGCATTTGCACATATGAGATCTATCTTAGAACTAGGGATCACGGTACAGTGGGGCTAGGTAAATTTACCCTTTTCCCCACTGTAGTGTGATCTCAGAGTTGGAATAAATAATGTGCAGGGTGGCTTGGCCCCCTGCAAAAACATGTAGTTCAGTGTTGTTCAGTAAGTTTGTACTGTTGACAACTAGAACTTACGTTACCGGTTTGAAAGGAGAAGGGGAAACAGTATGCCGAATTTGAATAATCGGGTCTGTGTTAGAACATCAAAGTTTCAAAACTTCGAATGTTCTAATATCAAACTCTATTCAGCGAAAGCTGAAAACATCGAACATACAGAACAGCGAATATTTTCCCTAGGAAAAAATTCACTGTTCCAAAACACATACACACAACACAAGCACACCAAACAAACAGTAATCCACACACATACACCTAAAATCTTACACCTAACCCTACACTAAACTATACACACACTACTAACTATTCACTTCCCTTAACCCAAACCCTAACCCTAAGGTCCATCACTATCGCACACTCACCTCACCCGTGCCCTAACCCTAACTCACCTACCCTGATCTAGCCCTCACGTCCACACAATCGCACACTTACCTGACCCGCACCCTAACCCTAACTCACCTAACCCACCCTAACCCTCACGTCCACACAATCAGACAAATACCTAACCCGCACTTTAACCCAAACTAACCTAACCCACACTCAATCGCACACTTACCTGAACCCAACCCGTAACTTTCCACCACAGCGCTGAAAATCCCGAAGCAACAGAAACGGACAACCAAATTCTTTCCCTAGGAAAAAAATTCAGTTTTCTTTTGCTTCGATATTTTCAGCTTTTACTGAATAGGGTTCAATATTAGAACATTCAAAGTTTTGAAACTTTGATGTTCTAATATAGACCCTGAATAATCAGTACTATGTTTGACACACTGACCTAGTCAGTGTTCTATGTTCAGTGTTGTGGTTCAATGCAATGAATGTTTTTCGTTTTGTGTGTGTGTCGCAATTTTGATAGCAAATATATATATATATATATATATATATATATATATATATATATATATATATATATTCATATATACATATATACATATCTATCTATCTATATACATACACACACACACACACACACACACACACACACACACATATATATATATATATATATATATATATATATATATACAGTGGATATAAAAGTGTACACACCCCTGTTAAAATGCCAGGTTTTTGTGTTTTTGTGACATAAAAAAATGAGACCAAAATAAATCATTTGAAAAAATTTCTCACCTTTAATGCGACCTATAACCTGTACAATTCAATTGAAAAACAAATCTGTTAGGGGGAAACATATCAAAAATAAAAAACGTGCAATAAGCTGGTTGGATAAGTGTGCACACCCTTAAACTAATAGTATGTTGAAGCACCTTTTGATTTAATTACAGTATTCAGTCTTCTTGGGTACACACCTGCCATCAATTAAAGAGACTCTGATTGACCCCATATAAAGTTAAGCTGTTCTAGTAGGATTTTCCTGACATTTACTCAGTTGCTTGCTATAGCAAAAGCCATGATTAGCAGAGAGCTTACAAAGCATCAAAGGGATCTCATTGTTAAAAGGTATCAGTCAGGAGAAGGGTACAAAATTTTTTTCCCAGCATTGGATATACCATGGAACACAGGGAAGACAGTCATCAAAAAGTGGAGAAAATATGGGACAACAGTGACATTGCAAAGAACTGGATATCCCCCCAAAATTGATGGGAAGACAAGATGAAAACTGGTCAGGGAGGCTGCCAAGAGACCTACAGCAACACTGAAGGAGCTGCAGGAATTTCTGGCAAGTACTGGTTGTGTACTACATGTAACAACAATCTCCTGTATTCTACATATGTCTGGACTATGGGGTAGGGTTGCAAGACGGAAGCCTTTTCTTACACAGAAAAACATCCAGGCCTGGTTAAAATTTGCAAAGCAATACATCATCTCCCAAAAGCATGTGGGAAAATGTGTTATGGTCTGATGTGACCAAGGCTGAACTTTTTGGCCACAATTCCGAATGGTACGTTTGGCGCAAAAACAACACTTCGCATCACCAAAAGAATGCCATACCCACAGTGAAGTATGGTGGTGGCAGTATCATGCTTTGGGGTTGCATTTCTTCATCTTGAACTGGGGCTTTGGTCACGGTGGAGGGAATTATGTACAGTTCCAAATACCAGTCACTTTTGGCCCAAAACCTTGAAGTGTCTGCTAGAAAGCTGAAGATGAAGAGGAATTTCACCTTTCAACATGACAATGACTCCAAGCATACATCCAAATCAACAAAAGAATGGCTTCACCAGAAGAAAATTAAAGTTTTGGAATGGCCCAGCCAGAGCACAGACCTAAATCCAATAGAAAGTCTGTGGGGTGACCTGAAGCGAGCTGTGCACAAGAGATGCCCTCACAATCTGACAGATTTGGAGCACTTTTGCAAGGAAGAATGGGCAAATATTGCCAAGTCAAGATGAGCCATGCTTATAGACTCCTACCCAAGAAGACTAAATGGTGTAATTAAATCAAAAGGTGCTTCAACAAAGTATTAGTTTAAGGGTGTGCACACTTATGTAACCAGCTTATTTTATATTTTTTACTTTTTAAATTTTTTCCCCTAACAGATTTGTTTATTTTTCAGTTGAGTTGTACAGGTTATAGGTCACATTAAAGGTGGGAAAAGTTTTGAAATGATTTATTGTGGTTTAATTTTTTATATCACCAAAACCTGGCATTTTAACAGGAGTGTGTACACTTTTTATATTCAGTGTGTGTATGCATGTATGTATGTATGTGTGTGTATGTATCTATATATATATATATATATATATATATATATATATATATATATATATATATATATATATATATATATGTGTGTGTGTGTGTGTGTGTGTGTGTGTGTGTGTATATACCCACCTGATTTCTCAGTAAATCTGGAGTAGTATTTGTTTCTACCTGACTAAGCTTTCTTGTTCAGTATTGCTGAATTCTTGCCACAAAACATATGTGAATATCTAAAGGCAAACAGTTTTATATTAGTGTATTGGCACATTTATAAACTAAACATACAAGAATATGTGAGTTAATAGTGATCGTTAGGATAGTTTTACAACTCTAAAGCATTTAGAGTGCCCAAAATTACCAAAATGAAGCTCTAAAATATTCCCCTTAGGAATTGTATGTGGAAAGCCATACAACATTTTTTATAACTTGCATAATGCTATATATTTTGTCTCCACTCACCCCCCCCCCATAAAACCTAATGACTCGGGGGGAAGGGATGAGAACCATTTGCTTAGGAATGAGCTAACAAGCCAGTTTTACTGCTCTTACAAAAACCTTTACAGTCATTAGCCAATATCATAGCTCAAATTTAGCAGCTAAAAAAGAAATCTTTTGGCTTTTTTAAGAAATGCTCCCATCTCCCTTATACAGGATTATGCCTTAAATCTGTTCTCTATTCCTCCAGGAAGCTTTGCAAGAATAAACAAAAGATAAAAAAATCTAACTGATAAGTTAAAAGCTTTGCCCTCATCTGAAATATTCCAGCCATTGCTGATTATGTTTTGTGCACTGCCCCATTATATTACTCCTTTGGCATAATTGTATACTAGTACCCCTCCCCCCACATGGATGTGCAGTAGCGTGGCCCGCAAAAACCCCACACAGCACCCAATACCGCTTGAAGTGTATGAATATTTAAGAAATATTTAATGAATATTCATAAGATGTCCTCTCCAGCCTCATGATTATTCATCAGGTATCTACCTCATTCCCCAACATAGTAAGTAGCTATAACCCATGGCCCTAAATAAGTTACCTTATTACCAGTGAGGATGTGCAGTCCTTCATGCATTTTGGCAGATGAACCCTTTCTGAACTTTCTGCAGTGCACCAGGAAATTGCCTACCTGCTTGGTATGAGCGAAGATGCACATAGTGTCTGTGGACACTGAGATGGAAACAGGGTTATGAATGCAAATAGTTTTATGTATATCATACTACAGGTGTTGGTATATAAAATGTTCACTTTCAAAGCCAATGGTGAAAAAAATCTACACTTTTGAAACATTTTTACTCAACCTAATGACAGTAAGCAAACTTGGCTACAGCACAGACATGCCTCAATAAACCCAAACCAATAAGTGCACATACAACCATACTATGAATTGTTGCAAAGCCTACAGTGTGTACCAATTCTACCACATACTGGAACCAAAATGCCAAGGGGTAGAAGAAAGATTTGACAGAAGCAGGCAGCAGAGGCAGTAACTGGCAGGTATGACTAAAACCCTATCACTGTGACAGGGAGATGCTGGTGGGATTCCTGGTAGCAACCATGTCCCCAACAGTAGCTGGCATCCTCACTCATGGTGAAGGATCACAACTCAGCAGATGCACACTCAGGGCCACCAACTTAAATACTGTCAGAGCCACTAAACTTCCAGTAACTAAAACAGCAGTGTTTCCCTCTGAATCTGCTGCCTTATCCTGACTTGTTAACTGGCTCCAGCAAGTTACAACGGTGATTCCAGAGATATGGAACAGTAGCCGCAAAAGTTAGAGATAGCATAACAGTTTCCATGTGACAATCAACAACCAATACATGCATGATGTCACTGACAAATCTGTATGTCAGTCAGTCTTGCATCATTTACATATGACATCATGTCTATTTGGCATGTCAGCCATGCAGACTACACTCATTTCTGCTCAGTCCGACTGTGCAGGTTAATAGAATACAATTATGCCACCCTTCTGCTTCTTCTAAAGAAGATAACACAAAATAAATAAATAAAATGGGCACAATATTCTACTACCTGGTACAGAGTCGCCAACATCCTGCTGATGTTTTCTATATTAAGTTTTAGAAATGTGTTAGTACGCAAGTAAATAAATAAGCCACAGTCAATCCACAGGGTCATTAACTGCAAGGCATGTGCTTTAGGTTTTGTGTGAGTGGGGGTTGTTATGCAGTCTCAATGGTCCTGAATAAAGAATTTTCAGAGAGGTTACCTAAAATTTGGAGTACCCCAGCAACATTTAATAAAACATTTCTATTCAATAATACTCATTTATTCTCTGAGTTGGCATATTTAATTAGCAGGGGGTATGGTGAATGCAGGGGGACTTGCCCCCTCTGCAAAAAATTAAAAATATAATTTTTTATTTTTTATTTATTTGTATTTTATGTTTGAAGTTCTGAAACTACAATCATATGGTCTCGGCCATATGAATTTTGAAGTTTCAGAATTTCGATAATCTCACATAGATATATAGGCGCACACATACACACACACACACACACACACACACACACACACACACACACACACACACACACACACACACACATAATATATGTAAAACTGCATCTCTACCTCTTGTAGTAGGGATATGTTTAAGTGGTCTCATTTCACTCCTTTACTTAGACTGAAAATCTGAACTTAACATTTTTAAAAGTCAGGGATAAAACACAAGTCCACAATCAGGGCCACTTTAAAAGTTCTGCTACCATTTATTTAGATGTATGCTAAAATAACTCAATCATACTTCTAAACCTCTTAATGCAAGATAGCCGGACAAAATCTGACAAAATGGTAGGACATAGGCCGAAAAATAGGTACAGATTGCAAATATTGCTCTTATAAGCTTAGAATGTTGCTAGAATAACAGGGTTTGTATTAACATACATTTTCTGAAGGAATTCAAGTCTGAAACATGTATATGTAATTATTTAGTGACTTTAGTTCTCAGACCATCCCATTGATTTGCCAGAAAAACACACATTTTATGAGGAACAGACCAAAATATGAGGCAAAAATCTGGACAGTTGAGAAGTATGAACTCAATATGCGTTAATGATCATTTTAAGAAGAGTTATAAATAATTCTAAGTCTGGCATTAATGTAGTGGTGATGATAGTTAATTTACAAGATCAAGTCTTAAGAGATAGAGGAAGACCACTCTGTTGCCATAAAGAAATTGCTTATTATCACTGATCCTTTTACCCCTTGTAGGGTAGTGGGTTATTAAACAAATTGTGAGAGCCTATGAGGAATTGAACCTTCGACCAGAACAAATTTGTCAAATTGTTGTTTATTGGATTTGGTATTTACGTATTATCGCAACCACATTGCGAACAGGAGATCTGACTTATTTCCAATTTGTTCTCCTGCCGAGCTTTGTATTCTGAAGAAGGAAGCGCATAGACGTTTCCGAAAACACGAATAAAGTTGTGTTAAAGAAGATTGGATTTTGGTGATAGTTCGCAATTTAAGTTGGGCAGTACCTGCTGGTGATATCCTCGTAATTTGTGTTTTATTATCACTGATACAAGTCTTGTTTCCAAAATTTACTGTAGGCTACAATCATGTAAATAGATGCTTGATTTTTTTAAAACTACTTAATTGAAAGTATGTATCTGTTGACTTTAATGTGTATGATTTCACATCTTATTAGTTAAAAATCATTTACCTAAAAGTAGTCCTTAAATGTTAGTAGGGATTTGCCCTCAACTCCACACTTGACAGTTGAAATATTCCTTCCCTTGGGTCAAACTGCACCCAGTAGAATGATTTTCTTGCACAGAAAGTTCCATACTGGCGGCATGAAGTTTAATCAAGTAATAGTCCAACAAACATATTTAACCTTGATAGTCAGTTTCCTTTATATAATAAAGCACCTCATCCCCATATATGTATCCAGTAAACACGTCAGTTTATATACTTATTTGTGGATTGTGTTGCACAGGAACTTCCAAATGGGTATAGTTTAACTCTGAAAGCCAGGGAGAAAAAGCTTTGTATTCTTGTATAGTATTATATAAAGGTAAAAAGCATCAGTATTTGTTTGTTTTGTCTTTCGGCTTTTCCCAGTTAGGGGTCGCCACAGCGGAACTCTGGTCCGCTAATGATTAGCAGTTGATTTTTACATGCTGAGTTGCCGGCCCTAACGCACAACCTTCAACGAAGGTGCGCCCATTCACGCATGTCTCCACAGAAGACGCTCTAGCTGAGAATTGAATGGGACAACGTCTTGCTGTGAAGCGACAACGTTACCGCAGCACCACCACCGCGGGTAAAAAAAAAGCATCAGTATAAAGATAATAATATTAAAGAATAGGGAGAACAATACATACGGTGGCACATCAGGTTGTTATATGCAACATAAACATCAGCATCAAAACAACAGTACAGAACTATACAGTAAAGCAAGTTTGGAGGCACAACACAGTCAGCTACAGTGGTCTCTAAAACTGCATACATTAATATTTTCAATAAATGAAATAGACATAGGATTACTGTGCAATAAAACTTAGAAAACTTTTACATATATCACAAAGCAGTGAAGAAAACTAAACAGAGTATGTGTGATATGAGACATAGTTAGATGAAGTGTTTTGCAGATGGATTTATATATATATATCTATGCATAAGTGGGTAAGTTAGTTGAAACTCTCAAATATTCATATCGGTTTGGTAACACACACAGGTAGACAAAACAGATGGTCAACAAGTATGCAAGACCAACAATCTCCAGGTTGGGAAATGTGACACTTCCCCAGGGACTGTGCAATCCAGAGTTAGTATATATAGTTAGCAGGGGGAGAGGGGCACAACCCCCACATGGGGGATTCAGGGGGGCTTGCCCCTTGCAAAAAAATCATTTTATTTTTTAGTTGTTTTTCCATGCAGTTAGTATATTCCTTGCACATGTGTGTTGCTCTGTTGGAATTATTGATGTTGACATTCTGGTGTTTTGAGCAATGTATTTCCATATATATGTATAGCTAGCAGCATATATATATATATATATATATATATATATATATATATATATATATATAGATGATAGATATATGTTGAAGAGTATTATTTATATTTATATGTAAGTTCTGCTTGACCTTTTTTGAAGCCGGATTTTATTCTTATAATTAGATTATTATTTTTCTATGTACAGACATGTAATACAAACTATTTGCCAACAGTTATGTAAATGTTGCTTTAAATTCCATTTACATCGGTTTCATGCTCTGGTGTTCTTATATAGTAGTCACTTCCTTTACTGTTTTATTCATAGCGATGAAACTGCAGGTAGCAGTGAAACTAGTTTATGGTGAATAAAATAACTCTTGACCCTCCATTATATGGTGTTCATTATTGAAATTCATTGCTACTACAGAATTGGTGTGGGTCCCTTCCATGGAGATTGTGTGATCTTGGAGTTAGTGTATATAAGTAGCAAGAGGGTAACATCTTGTAAACAGTCATCATTTTGAACTAGGGTACTATCACAGAGAGATAGAAACACCCTGGAATAAAACCCTACCTGAGAAAGTGGGATAACATCTATCACCCCCCCCCCCCGAGTAAGCATATGCTGAATGACAGGAGGGAAAAGAAAAGTATGGTCTGGTGGGTTTGAAGGAATTACTCAAAAGATAGGTTACCCTAAAAACCCATCCATCTGAAACTATCTGTTGTAAAGAGAAAAGTAGAGATTCAGACTTTCCGGAAGGATTACAGAAGTGCCACAGTGGGAAAGGGGTAGTAAACCCTTCATATAATCATTCAGACAATTAGACTGTCCTTTGTTCTGGAGGGGGGGTCCTGTTTTCTTTTTGGAAGCTCCCTGCCATTGCTATTAAAATGTTTGCTTACCAGTAGCTTGCTGGACAGGAAACTGTGAAGGAAGCATTGAATTCCTTGGTAAATTTGAAGAAGGAGGGCTGAAAAATCTGAGACATCCCTTAAATCAAATTTCCTCTCTGATCACACTTTTTTATGACAACAGAAGGCCCAAAAACTAGTTTTACTGTTTAAAGGATAATTCAAAATGTCATTTTTGATATCCTCTGAGAGTTTTTGTGAACACAGCCAGGCAAACCTCCTCATAAGAGTTCCAGTGGTAGCATCCCTGGAGGTGGCATCAGCAGAATCATATACATATTTCAAACAGTGTGTGTAGTCACTTCAGACAGAGAAAAAAGCAAGTTACTTAAAAAAGGCAAGCATACATTTCAACATATGATCTTGACGGTTGAGAATTAAAAAAAAAACAAAAAACAAAATAAAAAAAACAAGTGCATCATAAGGATACACTTTTTTCCTGTCAAAAGTCTTCTCTTCCTTGTCAGAAGGAGCGGTATTATTATTATTGGCCAAATCTTTAGCAGAAAATAGATTCACTAAAACAATAGCTGTTGGGGAAACTGAATGTTGTGACTTATACATTCCAAAGTGGACTTCCAAGATGGCTGCACAGGGATCAACAGTGTAACTTCAGCTCTCCCAGTGTGATAAATGAAACTGAACTATAACGGCCAGGGGCTCTGCTATTTTTAATAAATTCAGTTACCAGCTAGTAAGTACACTGCCTGGATGCCAACAAAGAAGAAACCTAGACAGCTTTAAAGAAAATCAACTAGAAAAAGGTGAAGAGAAAAAAATGAGAAGAATCCTGCAGCTGTTCAGCAAAAAGCAGTTCAAGTTTCAGTTCTGGTGCAAGACATGACTTCCAGTAAACCAGAGGAAAAAATAAATCAAATGTACTCAAGAGCTGATTGAAATAAATGAAACGCTGAAGGAGTATATCAACTGAAATACCAAAAGGCTGTAAAAATGGAAGAAGCCTTAAACAAATTTTTCAGATGAACTAATAAAACTACAAAAATCAGAGATCTAAATGAAGAAAAGTGTGGTTGAGCATAAGATTGTTCAAGAAGAGATGTTTCAAAAATGGTAGAATTAGAAGGCAGGGCTCATATGAAAAACCTGAAGTTTTGTGCTATACCAGAAAAACTTGAAAGAACAGACTATTAATTTTATGAAGGCACAAGTCAGTAATTGGACTGGTATTCCACAGCAGCATTTGTTAATTGAAGGGGCACATTGTGTATATGCTCCAAACCTGGCCATGCGAAAGTAGGCAAGATCTGTATTAGCAAAGATGCAATCATACCAGCAAAAATAGTTGATCCTGACAAAACTGTGGCAGAAAGGCAAAGTATTAAAACTTGGAGACAGTAGAATGTTTGTGGAAAATGATTATTCACTGTACATCAGGCAAAAGGGAAACAAATTTATTCCAGCAATCAGGAAATGGCGAGAGGAGTGTGTCAGATTCAAGCTGCTGTATCTAGTTGTCTTAAGAATATTTTTTTCCTGTAGGATCAAAATCATTTTTGATGCAGAACAGGTTAAGGAGGAGATACAAAGGTTTGCCCTACAAAAATTGTGCCATCAACAGAAGGGAACTCTTGTTTCCTATTCTTCTGATAATAAAGCTCAAAGAGCAACTTTGCCAGTGAAACCTTTTTCAATTTTTCAAAGGAAAATGATTGAGAGACAGAAAAAAGCACAGGAGATGATTAAAAGAATTGGGAGTACTTTTGAATTGAATCAGAGTCTAGATTTGGGAGAAAGAGATGAACAGAAAAAGACCAGTAACAATAAAATTAGTAAATACATGTAAGATTACAAAACATCAGTCACATTTGTGAAATATGGCTATATAAGAAAAGGCAGAAAAAATGGACTTTCGTTGACGTTGTTAAATTTCTGAGGGACTGGAAGACATTTGCCTCACTTCATTTATTTATTTATTTTTATTTGCATTTGTTGACCAGGAGAGTCCACTGGGCTGAACTGAGCCCATTTTCAGTGGAGGCCTGGGGAGAAAATCTCCATAAACAATATACAGTAGAATAGAAATGTGTTGAACAAGTATTTACAAAGAGTGGCAAGCACCATAACATTTGTTAAACAAATATATACAAGGATTAGTCTGTTAAACAAGTATTTTCAAAGAGTAACAACCTTCTTAAACAAATAGTGGGTAATAGAAATTAGTTATACAAGTATTTACAAGGAGTAGACGTTTTCTGAGAATAACAAACAGGTAACTCACATTGTACAAATGTATGGCTAGAAGTTATGAAAAGGAACCTTGCTCTTGGCAGGTATCCAGTATAACAAGCGATGAACTGAAGACACAGAAAGCTATAGAATGATATAGCTATTTAATAACTTTTAGACAGATAGATTGAGTGATTAACCTATACAGTATTATTGGATCAAGTGAGGAAGAACTGCAGCAATTATTGTCATACAATATAGAGCCGAAGGATATAGAAGATGCATTTCAGGGGTGGAGCATGAGATGGGAGAATAATGATGACTATAGGTATAGTAGGGGTATATCAGGAAAATCAGGTTATGGAGGATTTGGAAAAGGTGCATGGGCAGAGCCAATGAGATGAGAGATATTGATGTAAAGACTTTTTGAATAAGGGGGCACTATTTGTGGTTTGGAGAGGAGTTAGAAGAGCATTCCAGAGTTTAGCTATGATAAAAGAGTAGAGGTGCTGACCTGCAGGGAGTTTGGGTCTGTATACTTGGATTAGAGATTGATTTTCAGATCTAAGATACCTGTTTGGTTGATAAGGAGTCAAAATGAGGCAAAGGCTGGGCATTCTAGAGGTTTATAAATAATTTTGTGTGCAATAAACAATTGTATGTATACAAGATGTTGTGAGAGTTCAAGCCAGTTCAGGGATCATAATGAACAACAGTGATAGGAAGTATATTTTGCACTAGTCACAAACTTAGCAATTTTGTTGTAGCAGGTGTCTAACTTGGTTTTTAGACAGAACTGCATTTTTGTAGAATGGAGGCACCATAGAAGAGTGTGGGGAGGAGAAATGTAAGGACAAGTGTTTTTCTAGTGGAGTAGCTTAAAAAGGGTTTGTGCCTGTAAAGGGTGTAGAGTTTCTGGTGTTTTTTTTTAATGCCATTGTGAATGTGTAGGTTGAATGTTAGTTTATCATCAATGGTAACACTGAGTAGCTTAGTATGTGGGACTACCTCTATGGCTGTTTTGTTAGAAGAATAGATGATAAATTCTGATTTATTAAGAGTGGTGTTTTTTGTTTGGGTGTAAAGAGCAGGAGTTTGGTTTTATTGGGGTTTAGGGCAAGGTGATTATTGGTCATCCAACTTTCAGTAGTGGAGAAAGAGCATTTTGGGTCATGGACATGAGTTCTGTTTCTGAGGTGCTGGAGCAGATAATTGTAGAATCATCTGTGTATTGTACTAAACATGCATGTTTGAGAGCATTGATGAAGACGCTGAAGAGAAGAGGTCCTAGGAAGGATCCCTGGGGAACTCTGATGGAGGTAGTGAAAAAAGGTGAGATGGAGTGTAGCCATTTAGTGGATTCCTGTCTGTTAGTAAGGTAATTGGTAAATCAGTCAAGGGCATGAGTGGATATACCAAGATGTGAGAGCTTAGAGAGGAGAGAGTGACAGATGATGTTGAAGGCCTTAGAGAGATCAAGGAAAAGTGCAGAGACAAGTTTAACATCATTGCAACTGTGGTTTACTGTGTTCACGAAGGATAGAAGAGCAGTTGTGGTACTGTGTCCAGGCCGAAAGCCATGTTGTGTGGTGTGGGCATCTCACTTATGTTTGGAATGATGCTAAGGGGAAGGGAAGAAGAAAGAGAAAGGTAATTTAAGTAAAACAATTTCTGTTCTTAACAGTATTTTTATAAAGCTTTTCGTGATATAAATTACGTTATATAGAAAAGTCTTTTTTTCAGTTGTTGTATGTGATAAAGATACTAAAGTTAATAGATAAATTTTTTTCTTTTTTTGTTCTGCTTTCTTAAGTATTAAGAAATGTCGGCATTGGAATGCAAAAAGGAAAAAATGCTGTGCAAAAGCATTATTAAGTAAATAGGCTGTAATCTTGGGTTGTTGAGGTGGGGGATATGATGTAAAAGTACACAGATCATAATCTGTGCAGAGCTGAAATGTTTTCTCTTAATTTTGCACAGGTGAATGTCTGGATTAAGACCCTTGGCTTAATCTAATAGCAAGTTTTAAGCGAAAACAAGTAAGAAAGAGAACACTGAATGTAACGAAAAGTTTTCCTTTAAGAATAAATGTTCAGCATATCTTCAGGAACCGGCAACTGAGAGCCACATGTTTTCTCTTTCTGTTATGTTTCCATGGAGACAAGTTGATTATAGGGCAATAAAAGCCAGAACACCGGTTTCTTTCAGGGAAGACGTTAATGTATTCTGAAATCATGCAAGCTTTTTTCACATCTGGGAGGGGAATAAAAAAAGATCAGACAGGCATCAATGTAAGTAGGACCACAGGCAGTAACACAAGTCTTAGCATGGATAACCTTCAGTTTAGGTCAGATAGTGTCTGTATCTGCAGCTATCTATTTAATACAAGTGTTCCTATTAAGAAGGTTAAACTTTGTTATATGAAAACATATATAGTTTTGTGTGTTTGTATTAAGTTAAAACATTATGGAGTGTTCTGGGCATTTTTTAAGGGTTTCACTAAAACAAAAAGTGACATAGGTTCAAATGGAGATGACAAGAAACAGCTGTATAAAAGATCAACCTGCAAAACATTACTGTGTACATGTGTCACAAAAGTTGGATATAACTCATATAGCTTAGGCTAGTGCAACAGTGATCCCTATGAAGAACATCTCATGTTGTACCTAGCTGTAACAACTATCTAACCGATTGTCTAACAGTCCGGCTCTATGCCAAGAGTGTAATGTCTTTCGAAAAGTACTTCATACTGATATACAACCTTTTCAGGGACTTCAGTAATCATTTGTAAAAGTGAATAATAAATAAATACATACAAAAATGAGTATATGCGTTCACACATTAGTGATCTTCACTGCAAACGTAGACTGTTACACTGGCTTCATGACAGACATGACACCTTGCTGTGACCATTTATATTTCCACACCACTTCATTATATTGGTAGTGTTTAATAAGCATACTTCTCCATGCCAGTATACCTTCTCTTGGCCATATCTTTTTAGAAGATTTCTGGGAAGAACATTTTCAAAATATATAATTTTGTCCCTTGCTTTTACAAGAGGACTTGAGTCCAATAATGACAAAAGCACACAGGAGTATATATTTTATGACTATCCCATTATTTGTGGTCCTTGAGACCAAAATAAAACTGGCATGTCAACAACTATTGTTTTTTTTTTTTTATTATTATTATTTAGTTAGTTAGTTAGTTAGTTAGTTAGTTAGTTAGTTAGTTAGTTAGTTAAGGCAGTTGAGCCCAATGGCCCATTTTTAACAATGGTCTATTATAGTAAAAAACTGAAAATTAAACAAATATTCCATATAAATGTGCAAACAAGAGAATAGCTTATGCAGCCGCAACCCAGTCACGCAGTGACGAACAAAGGCGAAACCTAGATTATACTTCAGTTACATCAGCAATACAGCATTCTCCATAATAGGATCATAGGAGGTTACTAGGCTAATGGCCCTGGGGCCCTTACCAGCTCAGCCAAGAGTTTATCCCCAAAAAGAAACCTCAGTCAGCAGTTGTCACCCCTGTCAGTGAGGGACACAGGTGAAAACCCTGGGATAAATTTGTGGTTTCATATCCACTCATCAAGGTTGCGCTTGAAGAGGGTCAGCGAGGTACTCTGTTTGATGTGTATGGGAAGTCTATTCCAGAGACATGGCAGCCTCTGAGAGACAAACCTGCCTCTCCAGCAGGTTTTTTTGATGTGGAATACTATATTCAGGTCTTTTGAGTGGGAAATGCAGGAGGAGTTAGATGTACAGATATGGAGCATCTCTAGTAGGGCAGGATCTAAGATTGCTTTGTAGGTAAGACAAAGATCACCTCTGAGCAATCTGTACGATACCGAGTAGAGTGATAGTGATTCACACAGGACAGGTGTTGGAGGCCATGGATTCTCTTTGTGAGGTATGTCTGTGGCCTTTCCAGTTGGTGCAGATGTTTGGAGAGGTACATCCCAAATGGGTTGTTATAGTCAATTATTGGTCTAATGAGTGAGGAGTATAGACAGGTAATAACCTCCTTTTTTCTGGATGCAGTCCCTTTACTTATGAGATGAACCAAGTAAAAGACTTTTCTGACCACTGCCACTACATGATGGCTGAATGTGAGATTGCTATTAACCTGAGTACCCAGGTCTCTCACCACGGGTTGTGTGTTTAGGGGGTTGCTGTTGATGTGGTAATCAGGAGGGACAGTGTTTCTGCCATATGGTATGATGATACATTTTTTTGCATTTAGTTTGAGGCCATGACTTTGGCACCAGTCATTAGTTGCTGTTAGACCCTCTTGCAGTATGTTAACATCATTTGGGGAGTCAGTGACAGTGCACAACTTACAGTTGTCTGTAAACGTGGTTATCCACAGGCCTTTTGTCTTTGCCTGGACCTCTGAGAAGTAGATGCCAAACAGTAGGGGTTCCAGGACAGATCCCTGGGGAACTCCACAAGTATCAGGTCTGCTATTGGAGTTGAAAGTTCCTATTTTGACCTTGAGAGTCTTGTCAAATAGCCAGTTGGCCACCACCTGATGAGATAAGGATTTACTCCTAGTTGTGTTGGCTTTATGATGATGCCCTAGTGGGGGATTGCTTCAAAGGCCTTGGCCAAGTCAATGTAAGCTGTATGTACTGACTTTCCCTCATACAGAGCCTTGGTGACAGTCTCAAAGAAGTCAACCAGGTTCAATGGTTAAGATATGCCCTTGATGAATCTGAACAGGGTGGGGTCAAGTGCTTGGAGATTGCTTATGTCCTTGTTTATGATATCCATAATAATAAACTCCATGACTTTACAGATCAGACTTATCAAATTAATGGGGTGATAGTTTCCAGGGTCAGTAGTGGCACCACCTTTGTGCAAGGGGATGACAATAGCAGTTCTCCACTCTGCTGGAATAAAGCCTGTACTTAGGCTTGGTTGAATAGGGTGGTCAATGGCAAAGCCAGTTCTTGCTGGAGATGGTATAGAATACACTCTGGGATACTATTAGGTCCCATGGAAGCTGTGTTCTTTGCCTTGGATAGGGCATTTAACACTTTATCTACGGAGATGTGAGGTGCAGGACAAGTATCAAAGATGTCGAAAGGACCTTTGGGGGAACAGGGGGGTGAAGTTTGCACTAAACCTGTCTGCTAGCAGGTTGGCTAAGTCAACAGGATTAGTGTAAGTGATACTGTTATGTATTAATCTGGAACAAACCTGGGCTTCCTGACTTAACTTGAAGAAGGTTTGTGGGTTCCCTTTGTTTTGGAGGCTAGTTTTGATTCATAATTGGCTGTGGAGGTTTTCACTAGTGATCTAATTTGCTTGTTGAAGCTAAGGAGGGAGTTTTTCCAATTTGGAATGTGTTCCCTTTTACCCTTGGGCAGCAGTTTCTTACTTTTGTTGTAAAGCCTGTTGACAGAAAATGCCCCACAAACAGGTTTGTGTTTCCCTGAGGAGCAGGCTTTAGATCTATTGGATATGGCTGAGTCCATGCAGTTGTACAGATGATTGTATACTGCAATGGTGTACTGTTCAGCATAGTTGTCAGCATCCTCTGAGGGGGCTAGTAGTGTGAAACTACAGATACCCATCCTTAGGAGGTTGTAGTCAGCTTTTGAGAAGTTTTTTTAGTTTGATTACGGCTGGGGTGGAGTTGGGTGAGATAGAAACTTTGAACAAGACTGTATCTGATCTCACCAGGGAAGAACATGCTATGGGTGTGGTGCAGCAGTCACCCATGGTGGTGAGAACCAAGTCCAGAATGTTATCTCCCCTTGTGGGGATGGGATGAGTTGGTCTAGTTGGTAAAATTGATGAAATCAAGGAAACACTGAGTAAGTGCATTAGTGAAGGAATGGAAAGACCAGATCATCTAGACAAGGAGAATACTATTGGTGGAGCTGAAGTTATCCTTATGTCATGGTGAGTACCTTCATGTGGTAAACTCTGTTTTTACAAAATCTCACCAAGACAACACTGGTATAAGACAGTTGGGTGCAGAGGTCCCAGGATAACAAAGTGCCCAGTCCTGGAGTTCACACTGGTGCCTGGACTGAAAAAAGGCAGTGTAGAATCCTCAGGATATGGAAATGTTCCTATCACAGTTCTGGCCAGGTGCAAGGAGAAGATGCCCCCATTGTAGAAGGAATATGTAGCCCACAAGAAAACAGCTACAAATATGATAAAGGACAGTACCGAGGACAATGAAAATATTATGTACTGTTATTATTACACAAGAAGCTCAGAATTTCCAGGAAGAAGGTATTTTGAAAGATTACGAATGAAATTAGAGGAAAGAAAAATGATTGCACAAGAAAAACTGACAAAAATGTCAAATAAAAAATGCATTTATTAATACAACAGATTTAGGAAGCACATCACATAGATAAAGGAACTTTGGGTTACCTGAAAAAAGAAGTGACAGATGAAGTATGAAAATTTAAAGGACAAAGCCCAGAGATTTTTGAAAGGTATGCAAAAGAAACACGGACATGGGAAAGTAAAAGAGATCTAGTATCGTGCAAACTTTATGAAAGGAGAAATCTAAGGTAATCAGTGCAAGAAAGCAGCTCCAAAGATATTTGAAGAGAAATAGACAAATGCAGGTACCCAGACATAGAAAATTTCATAATACAAAAAAAAAAAAACAAAACAAAAAAGAAGACGACAAAGGGGAAAGTAGAAAAGAAGATTGGTAAGGCAGAAGTTAAGCAAATAAAATTTGAATTTATGGATTATTTACAAAGGAAAGGATTTAATGTGGAGAATTTAACACAGGCAATGTTGCAACATGGTGGAATTATGGGTCTCCAAATTAAAGAGCAACAGATGGAGCAGGAGGCATCTGAAGAAGATTTGCAAAATGGGGATGCTCTGGAGCCTTCTGTTGGAAACTGGTACAAAAGTCCAGTTGAAGTTGCCCAGTAAGTAAAGGAGCAGAAAAAAAGGTGGCAACTCTGGCACAGGTAATATTGTAGAGTGATGGGGCAATGTGTTCCCATAGGAAGGAGCTGAAGATGAAGCAGGGTGCATCTGAGGAGGATATGTCACAGGAAGATTCTGCAGATTGCTCACAGGAAAGAGAGCAAAGTAGATGCTTTCAGTTCAGAAATAAATTATTCAAGGGGAAGACCTGCTTGATTTAATAGAGATGAATAGACATATTAAGATAGATGAAAGAAATAGATTACAGAAAGTAAATAAGACCCAGATTGTGAGAAGATTAGTAAAACAGATGAACACAGTAATCAGGACTATTAAGATACATTCATATGATATAACACAAATAAACAGAATATACTACTGTGCAGCTAAACTAATATGTTAAAACAATGATGTAGACTAACAAAGAAAGAAAGGATAACAAGTAAAATGTCAACATGGAAGCACTAAATAGAGAAAGCTATAAAGCAATTAGGACAAGAAATATTACTAACAGAAGAAAATGGAAAAGGGAACAGATATTTAAAAACACTTAGAAAGGTGAATGTGGTAAAAGCAATGCACCATTATCAAAACAGATCAAGATTTACCACATGCTATTGCCAACAGCAGACTGAAAATATCTGCGCAGGCATAAAAACTTACAAGGTATGCAGAGAAATGCCAAGGAGTACAAAATAAACAATTCATTTATGACCCAAAAAGACTTTAGGAAACAAAGCAAAAGGAATAGAAGTACCACCAAAAAAAAAAAAAAAAAAAAAATAGGTAAGTTTTTATGAAGACCCTGTATAACATAACAAATATGTTGATGGATAGATGAATTAAAAGCGACAGTAAGGAATTTTAATATAGAGGATGTGGAACTAATGAACTAACAGCTAAAGAAATTGAGACAAAATTAAGAAAAGCTCCTAAATGGAAAACCTCAGTCCCAGACTCTGTAACTTCTGGCTAAAGGTATAAACATCTTTAAACAAATATTTAGCCTTGAGTAATAATTATTTATTATGTGCATCCCAAACAGACACCAACCTGGTTAACAACAGGAAGAGTGAACCTGCAAGGGACCCTGAAAATGGCTATATGCAATCATGTTTGAAAGACTTAAGGCAGGTGGCAGACTGTGCAGCTTTTATTATTAATATTTGAAAAGGGGGGGGGTTATATGTTTTATATAAGGGTATTTTTATGTTGACACCATGTTGTTTACTTTAAAGAATAGAAAGGGAGAGATGGGAAAGATTAAAAGGGGGGGGGCACACAACACAGATTGAGACACAGCAACAACACATCAAGAAGATTGTGCCAGAGGAGGCAGGAGATGAGAGGCATTATATTTTTAGTGGTGGATAGACCCCCCCCCAAAGGGTAGTGTGGGTGTGAAATAGGTAAAAGGTTTAGGAGAAAGGATAAGGGAAGAAGGGGTGAGGAGTAGTGATAACAGCTAGAGTCTCCAGACCATAAAGCCTTAAACATTTCCACTGCCATATGGCGTTGCAGTGGAGGATCCTAATGTTGATGGGGTAGGAACCTGTGCTGGTATGATGATCAGTACCAACTGGGACAACGTGTCTTGAACCCGCTGAAGAGAAGCAAGCCTCAACTGGCTGAATCCGTTTGTTCACAGCCTGCTCCAGCATGTCCTCAACCAAGTGCTGCCATGCTAACCCTGCATGGATGTCCCTGGAGGGGCAGAACATAAACATTAAAACAAAAACTCCTCCCAATACCACACAAAACAAACCCAAAATAAGGTATTAGATCTGAGGGCCCAATAAAGGCTGGATGAAAACAGGCACCAAAACCACAGAGGTAGCTAGCATACAGACTTTATTTCTACGCTTTCATCTACAGACTTCTTCAGAACAGTTTTTCATTTTACACACACCTTTTTATACTATACGTTCTTCAATTTAATTATGTAATTAACCAATAAAAATTATGTAATTAAATACACCAGCTACAAGCACATTAAAATATATAAAATATTCAAGCATAATGTACATTCATAAACATGTAATTTATATAATTTATACAACTTTAACTTCCTATCCCTTAAAAAACACTTTAATGGTTTCATTTAAACCTGGAACCTGGAAAACTGTATTCTGAAGAAGTCTGTAGACGAAAGCATGGAAATAGAACATGAACATTCCCTAACCTGGGAGCTACACACCTGGGCTGCTCCTGAGGAATTTGAATCTGTAAAAAAATAAACATAAATGGGAGAGAAATAAAATAAAGGACAAAGGAATGCATAATTCAAATTAGAGAAAGAGACAAAAAAAGGGGGGAGACAGAGGAGAAATACATGCAATAAATTCACACGTCATGTTACCCAGCATTCAGTTTCTTAATTTAAAACATTTTTTTATAAATCTTTATTGACATAAAACAGAATGAACTGGTAGTTAATGATACCACATATACTTATCCTGTGGGCATAGCTAACATGTTGGCCAACAGATTATATGAAATCTTCACTCCCCTGTCCCCTCCACATGTACCCCATGACATCTCTGCCACTTGTCCCCTACCTTGTATCTCTAAAGAGCAGGTCATTAACGCCCTCTCTAAGGTCAGGAACACAGCATCTATTGGACCTGATAACATCCCAGACTGCATCCTACTTGGGCTCCAACAAGAATTAGCAACACTATTGGGTACTCTTTTCAGTCATAGTCTAAGCAGCGGCTTCATCCCAGCTAAACGGAAAATGGCCACCATTATTCCCTTGCACAAGGGTAATGCTTCCACTGACCCTGGGACCTATAAATCTATTAGCTTGAGTAGCCTTATCTGCAAGGCCATGGAGCGAATCATCATGGACCTTATTAACAAAGAAATAGGTAATCTCCAAACACTTGACCCTACTCAGTTCGGAATTGTCAAAGAGAGATCATGCTGGTTAAATCTGGTAGACTTCTTTGAGACAGTCACCAAGGCCCTGGATGAGAGAAAATCTGTGCATACAGCCTGCATAGACTTAGCCAAGGTTTGACACTATCCCCACACAGGCATCATTGACAAACTTAGCCAGCTAGGTATCAACCCTTATATCATTAGATGAATCTCTAACTGGCTCTTTGATAGAATCCATATAGTTATAATAGGGGAATCCACCACCAACAGCACACTTGTAACCAGTGGTGTTCCACAGGGATCATTCCTGGGACCTCTACTGTTTGGAATCTATTTCTCCGAACTACAAGAAAAAACTAAAGGTCTGTAACTGACAAAGTTTGCTGATGACTGCAAACTGGGAGCAGTCATAGAATCTCCAAATGATGTCAACATCCTACAAGAAGGTTTTACACAAACAAATGATTGGTGCCAAAGTCATGGCCTTAAACTCAATGCAAAAAAATGTATTATTATCCCTTTCAATAAGAGTGATGTTCCTGCTAACTACCACATCAATAGCAGCACCTTAAGTATGCACTCAGCGGTGAGAGACCTGGGCACTCAGGTTGACAGCAACCTCACCTTTGCCCACCATGTCTCCACAGTGGTAAGAATTATATTGCTCATCTCATAAGTAAGGGCATTGCCACTAGAAAAAAAAGAAGTTTTGACCTCCCTGTACTCTTCTCTCATCAAACCAATAATTGAGTACAATGCCCCTTTTGGTATGTCCCGTTCCAAGCAGCTGCAGCAATTGGTTAGACCACAATGGTTCCTCACAAGGAAAATTCTAGGTCTTCAGCATCTGTCCTATGTGGATCATATGAAATCACTGTCACTTTATTCTGTTTCATACAGACTACTCAGAGGTGATCTCTACCTTGCATACAAGGCAATCTCTGACCCTACTTTACTGGAAATGCTGCATTTCCATAAGTCAAATAACAGACGGGTTACTCGCTCTAAAGATCTTAACCTGGTATGTGACACTAATAGAACCTGCTTGAGAGACAGATTTGTCTTCCAGAGGTTACCACACCTTTGGAACGGACTCCCACTTCATATCAAACAGAGCACCTCATTGGCCCTCTTCAAATGCAATCTGGATGATTGGATGGTTAACCATAAATTCACCCCATGAGCTTCACCTGTATCCCTCTTGGACAAGGGCAATAGGTGCTGATCGTAGAAATAAAGGTAGAACTTAGCTAGGCTTGTAAGGGGCCTAGAGCCATAAGTCTAGTAACTTCCTATGATCCACTGTAAGGAAAGTGCTTATGTATCCATGGAACTAGTGATTTGGGAGATGCTTAAATATACGTGGGAAGAATGATATCAGAAGTTCTTATGCATATTTATGATGGAAGTGCTTATGCGAACCTGGGAAGAAAGCATACATTGCTATCAAGTTTTGGTGGAGTTTACATTTTGAACTATACTGCTGTAACAGATATGATCATATTGTACATGATATACATTTGATTGCAATATTGCAGTGAAAAACATCCTTTATAAATACATCTTATAAAATCAGTTAAAGGCAGAATACTGCAATTATATGCTGGCATATCTCTTACCTCTGATTGCAGTAATGTTTTGAATGCACTATAGTGCTTCACTTACTATCCGTTATAAAATATGTCTTCAAACAAATTAATTAAATCAACACACATAACTATTTACTACTTTATTCATGCTTACCAGTAGCTTCATCCAACTTAGTTGTTTTCCTTCCCTGCTAAGACCAGTTGTACTTTATTTACTCCTTGGCTAGAAAGAGAAGACATATGATAATTGTTGTTCATCTGTATTTCATGTCTTTTTCCTTTAATATTACTGATATCACTAGTAGTAACATGCAAAGCATTTCATTTACTGCTCTGCTTGTTTACTATGCATTTGTTTAAATATTTATTACTATCTGAAATGCCATACTGTGCGAATATTCCTTTTATTGCAGGTTATAAATAAATTGCTACACTTTGATAGGTGTGAACAGCTTGTCTGTTTGTTGGAAAGTTCTTTTAAAATGGTATGCTTGCATGTAACAGTCTGTGAATTAAACGTGTTCAGGCAGAAGGTGTATATACACACAAAAATGTAGCTATTCAAGGATGTTTTTACATCTTTAAGCTGTACAGAAGTGTATGCTTTGATAATTTTCTGCCTAATAGTTCTAAACATATAAAGGGATGGTTTAAAATGTTGACAGAAGTAATACAGAAGTAATATAACTGGTCATTTCTTAATAAAGTATATGCTGGTCAGTCACCTGACACTGTAACCCCCACCACCCTCCCCCAACCTCCACTATGACAAGGGTATGGTGCCTGACTGAGTTCAGCCATCTTGTATGTGCAGTTAGTATTGTCAAACAGGTGAATTTCTTATACAATTACTATACTAATAAATATTTTTCTCTGACCTATCAAACAAAATCCTTTCTTTATAATAAATGTCTGCATGTACTTTAACTACTACCTAAGGTAATCCAATACTAAATGAAATTATGTGTTAATGAACATTTTTTGTTTCTGTATAAATACCTACATTTATATCCTGTACATGAAAATATAGTTTTAGGTGTAATCATGCAAATGTATAGCTATGATTTACAGTCTCATATATATATATATATATATATATATATATATATATATATATATATATATATATATATATATATATATATATATATATATATATACATATATACATATATATATATATATATATATATATATATACATATATATATATATATATATATATATATATATATATATATATATATATATATATATATATATATATGTATGTGTGTGTGTTTTCTACTCATGCATATATTTCATTTGTATTTATACAGACAATTATGTTATCACATAAATATTCCCTATATTTGTATACAGATGTAGTTCTGTGTGCATATGTATTATACTTTCATTTGCATTATTATAATAACATTACAGATATATATTTGCAGTTACACATATTTTTAGCCAACACTTTCAGTTATGCAACCTTTTTATAGTTTATTTTTATATTTAATATGACGAAAAATGAGCCAAAAAAGTTATGCAAAATTTAGAACTCTGGCCTTCTCACCTCTAGATGGTCAACTCACTAGGCCAGCTGGTTGAGTCTACACCAATGTAGGTGATGGCACTGCTGAGCAAAAGCTCACGACCGGAGAAATCACCAGGACCTGGATACTGTTGATTTAATATGACAAATCTTTTATTTCATGAATAACATCCACGAATAACATCCACAGTAAAACACTGATATGCAAACAACCATATAGTCAAGCGCTTTCGCCCGGGCTCTCCCAGGCTTTATCAAGACAATAATTTAATGAATCTGCTTACATTTTATACCTATGCCTTCCCAATAATCCAATTATGTTATCTAAATAAATTAATTAGTTAATAAATAGCTCTTAATATTTAAAAAATTAACAAATTCTGTAGTGCTTAAAGCTATATATTCAGAAGCATTTTAAGGGTCCTAAATAAACAAATTAATTTATAACATACCTAAAATCTTTAAAAAAGTTTTTGAAATACACTTTCTAAATAAATTAAATATATAAATAAATGTGTACATATAAATATTATTATACCTTTGAGTCATTAATCAATTATTCATACAAAAAATATATGAATTATATAAATTAATAAATTAATTAAATATTCCCATATATATATATTTATAAATACATATTATATTGAGTGTTGAGTGTTAAAAACTATATGCTTATATAAATAAGTTAGCAAAATTTTTTAGCAAAAATTTTTAAAAAAGCTAATAAAAAATCTTTTGTTTGGTCATATTCAAGTACTGTGCTAAAATGAATTTTTACATTCTATTGTTCCTGCTAAATGTTAGAAATAGACTATACATCATGTTAAATACAGTTGATAGATACTTAAAAAATCCTTCCATTAAATACCTATTTCAAATAATAAATAAATCATATGTTGCCATTTTGTTACTACTACAAACTTAAAAACAAAAAGAGTTAAAGTTAAAAAATTATTACTTTACTTATAAATTAACAGTTTAATTACAATTTGGCCCTACGTAGTTTGAGGGCACTGTTGATACTGATGGCATCATTGAGCCTTGGTGACCTTGTGGCATTTAATTTTATTTGCCATAACAATTCTTTATACTCCAGCGATGCTTCCCAATCTCCCCCTCTTACACTGTTAAATACTTGCTCCAGAACAAAGAATTTTAAGCACATCTTACTGCAAGCTAATGAGTGCTTGTAAAAAGCATTCGATTCTTTTTTGCTCTTAATTTCATAGATGTGCTCATATACCCTTCTTTTCAGAGTTCTTTCAGTTTTTCCAATGTAAAAACATAAACAATATTGGCAGAATCCTAAATAAACCACACCTTTCGAGTTGCAATTAAAATGGCCTGATGGAAATAAGTTTATATTCCTAGATTTAAGATATATGCCTTTGTTATTTAACATAAAGCAACATTGGTTACAAGAATTACATTTATAAGTTCCTCTAGCAAGTTGGTTCCTATTATTGCTTGATAGTGTGTCCCTTTCTAACAATTCTTTTAAATTACGGTCCCTTCTTCTAACAAATTGTGGTCTATTGGGAATACTTTTTTTAAGATCATCATTAATGGAAAGAATGGGCCAATATTTACTAATAGTGTTTTCAATTTCCAAGTTGTTCAAGTTATATGTATATAGAAAAGAAGGATTTTTTGTCATGTTGTTGTTCATTATAGTAACTTTTTCTTGGAGCTTTGTATTACCAAGTAATGGGGGAAATTGTGTGCTTCTCTTTTGGGATATTTCATTAGCCAAAGTTTCAAACAGGTTTTTTGGATAGCCTTTTTCTAAGAACAGTTCTTTTAGATATTCACATTCTTTTTGATAAAGCATATCCGTACTACAAATTCTGGAGGCTCTTATTAGTTGGCCTTTTATAATCCCCTTTTTTTGAAAAAATGGATGATTACTTTCGAAATGTAACAGCATGTTTGAATAGGTATTTTTTCTAAAAATACTTGATTCAAATTGTTTTGATATATTGTTTTTCCTTAAAACAATATCTAAATAATGCAATTCAAATGGATTTATCTTATGCGTAAATTTTAAAAAACTTGTAGAAGAATTAATATGTTGTATAAATTTTTCAAAGTCATTAATGTCTCCTTTCCATAGAATGCATATATCATCAAGGAACCTTTTATAGTGAACAATATTTTCTGCCCAACATGTTGAAAAAATGAAATTGTTCTCCCAAAAGTGTAATACTAGATTGGAGTAGGTCGTGGCACAAGGTGTGCCCATTGCTACTCCTTTGTTCTGCTTGAATAGCTCACCATTAAAAATAATAAAGTTATTATTCAAAATGACCTCCATAAATTCAACTAGTAAATTTATTATTTTGTTACTAAAACCTGATTTTTCAATAAGTATTCTATTAAACCAATCTATTCCTATAATGTGCGGAATACTAGGGAATAAATCTACAATATCAATGGTAATCATATAATCAGTCATGTTGAAAAATTCACTTTTTATCCCTTTCAAAAATTCCCATGAATCCTTGCAAAGGCATTCTATTGATGATACCAGCTTCTTGGTTGAAATATCAATAAATTTGCCCAATGGTTCAGTAATACCCTTTGCGCCTGCAACTATGGGCCTAAATTTAAGAGGATCAAGGCCTTTATGGACTTTTGGGATGCCAAAAATAATTGGCATCAAGGGTTTTTGTACTAGGAGGTAATTAAATAATTGCTCGTTCAAGACTCCCTGCATAAGATGATCTTCTAACATGAGTCTGATTTTTGCATACGCAATATTGCGTTCATTAATTGAGACTTCTGTATATTTTTCAGTGTCATGTAAAATATTAGAGATATGTGCTTCATATTCATGTTTGTACATGAGAACAACCCCTCCACCTTTATCCGGTTTCATTGGTCTGATTTCTTCATTCTTAAAAAATCTTATAATTTCATAAAAATCCTTTGTAAAGTTATTAGCTTTACATTTCTCCTTATCTAATACAAAACTTCTAAATTCAGTTTCTACCATATCTTCAAATACCTTTAAGACCGGGTGGAGGGGTGGGTTAAAAGTGCTGGTTCTTTGAAAGGGATTTTTAGCATTCTGTTCACCTCTAAAGTAGATATTCAAATTCAAGTTTCGAGTAAAAAGTTTAAGATCCAAGATAATTTTTGGTATATTCATGGATTTCTCAGGAACAAAATGAAAGCCCTTTTTGAACAATTCAAAAAACAAATTATTTATCATAACATCTGTGAAATTGTAAATAGAAAAATTCCCTTGTTTTGTCACTGTACAAGATGGTAAATGAATTGTGTCTATCATTAAGGAAGGGATTGGAGTAACTATCTCCTGAATTTGCTCCACCCCTGGGCTGACTGGTTTGTCTCTCTGTTTACCTGTCTCCCTGGGGCATAATGAAAATCCTGATTTTGGGGTTGATTCATTCTCTGGGGGGTCTTTCTCCCCTTTTCGGAGTGTAAATTCTATTTTGAACCTCATATCCATCATTATTCCTATTTCTTGACATGTTTCTATAATTATTTTTTCTAGGAAAGTACCTGTCAGCTCCTTTTGTAAAGGCGAAAGCGCTTGACTATATGGTTGTTTGCATATCAGTGTTTTACTGTGGATGTTATTCGTGGATGTTATTCATGAAATAAAAGATTTGTCATATTAAATCAACAGTATCCAGGTCCTGGTGATTTCTCCGGTCGTGAGCTTTTGCTTTTTGGTGATACCTGCTGTGGATTCTACGGATTTTGGTGGCACTGCTGGCTGGAGTGGGAGTTCCCTGCCAGGGATGACAAGTGCTCACCCAACCCCGGACAGATATCAATATTTTTTCATTCACTGCCTTTTAATCATACCTGGATCTTATCCAAGTATGAGTCACTAAGCTATAATTTTGGGCTCCTTATCTGACCTGCTTGACCTCGTGCCTTCACAGTTGCTGCCATCATTTGAAGTATCAGAAGCAGAATGAAGAAATTATGAACAAGCCTGCAGTTCACAGGTTTAGAACCATTCCCTCTAGGTTGTGACATCACCCTAACCAACCCAGTTAACCAGCAGGGGCATTAGACCTGGTACTGTTATTATTGGCAGGTTTAGTTTAACCAAAATTGCCTTGTCACAATTTTTTTAAGGACTGCATTTACATTTCATGTAACTGGTAGATAAAAGTCATTACACAATCATCATTTTTTATATATCACTTACAGTTGGTATTGCTGCTGTACATTGCCTTAGTTACCTTTTTTTGGAGTATTTCACCTGAGTGTCATTTATACATTCCTCATGCAGTAAAGCAGCATTATTAATATTTTTCTTTCTTTTTTTTTTTTTGGGGGGCTTTTTGCAAAAATAAATATAGCAATATGTGTGAATATCAATTTTTATTGAATGTTGAGTGCTTTGAGGTGATAAGGGCTGACAGATGATATTTGGTGGGCAGGGCTTATACTTCATGGTTGTGCAAACTGTTAAGCATATTATTCCATTTTGCTTTGAACATATCTGAGGATATCTGCACATTCATGTGGTATCACAGGAGCGGCCTTAGGTCAACTGGTGCTCTAGGCAAAAGGGCTCCACAGCGCCCCCCACCACACCACCCAGTGCCCCCATCCTGGTCTACCTACATTAAATAAATACTGAAAAAGCGCCCCTGCTAGAGTGGCGCCCTAGGCACATTTATGTGAACAGGAGGCTGCATTTGTGAGTAGCTAAGAGCGATTTACATACTTAACTATCTGTAAACATTTGCATATTGCTAAATATTCATAGTGATAAATGTAAAATGGACTAATTTGCATACAAAACATTTAAACTGACCTAAATTTACATGAAATAGTTTAACACAGTCATATTAACTTGAGTTTAAGGCTTAGGAAACCACAGCATTTTTAATGTAAGAAAACATAATAAAAATATTGTAAATTAATACGAAACCCTTGAAAATGAAGTAAAGTTACCGAGTTCACTTTAAGAAATGGTTATTTTGTGATATGATGGGCATATTAAATGGCTTTAGTGAATAGAGTAAAGCTGTCAATTGTAAATGAAAAATCATTATAGCAGCAATGGAACTAATTAGTGATCACTGTCAAAACCATTTAACTTTGGTGTCATTTGGTGATTATGCTTACATATGTTTTAAATTCAGTATTTTAACTGTGAATTTTTGAAGTGGCATGGATGTGTGGTTGGCTGAACATCCATTTCTGAGTGTCACTGAGGAATGAAAATTTTCTGTATTAATACTACAATGACAAAGCAGGTCTGGGACAAGAATGTGTTGTAGGTCTCTTCAGCAGCTCCACTTGAATTTTTCACTGGTATCATGAGCCATGGCTCATATGGATTTCCAAGAAAAAAAAAAGGAAGAGAGAGAAAGAAAAGGAAAGGGGAGACAAAATAAAGAAAACGTTGTTTAGTATTCATCAACACATTTTACCATGAACAGCTACTTGAATACAACAGAAAAAAAATTCCACTTACCAACAAGATGACCATGGGCATCCTACCATGCAGGAAGAGGCAGCAGAGTGAACTACTTTGCCAGATATAGGAATCATGTGCACTGCTAGGATGCTGGGCAGATACATTGGTGATGCACCCACATGCATTACACACTACTTGGTAAATGATGGAATGGTAGTTCTTTTTATTGTGTTACCCCCCTCCCCCGTGGACCAGAAAGGGCACTAACTGCAGCATGGGTGCAATCTATTGCACCAAGTACCACAGAGAAATGTAAAATCCCATAAAAGGCATGCATTGTCCTGGCTTGGTCCTGAGGTGACACTAGGAAATAGATGTACTGATCCACACATGCCAATAGTATATCCAAGAACTGCTGCGGTCTCTTCAGGGCAGAAGCCTGTGAAATACCCATCATGTCCCCAGTCTGCCTCTAGAATGTTCCCAAGGCAAGTATAGTGAGGGCTGTACATACTTTAGTATCCACAGGAATAGGATGTCCATGCATTTCTCCAGTACCGATGTGGGGGTGATACCTACTCACTAAGACCCTTATAATGTCCTTGTCCACTCTAAACCTAGTATCTCCTGATTGTCAAAACAGCAATAAATTATTCTTTGCTTATATCTCAGTCTTCCTGGCTGGCAAGCACCACTAAACCCAAGCTGTTTTGGCTCAGCCAAGACAAGCAGCTCACAATGGGAAATAGCAAAGCTAGCAGCAAGTGACAGGATTTTCATGGATCACAAAGTAGATAGTGTAGGAAAGTGGGAACATGTACTATGAATTGCGAATAGGTGAGACAACACTTCATTACCATACACTGTCTGACATAATTTGCCATTTATATGTTATTATTACTTCATTTTTTATGCTTATTAGTGAACATTGTGTATTAACATAATTGGCCTCTTTAATTGTGCTCAATTATTATTGTTATTATCATCATCTGGGGGTTCTATTCCCACACCAGATAGATGGATTGTTGACACTGCAGTGCAGCATAAAGGGGGTGTTGCACTCCTGACTATGTCATACTTCAGTAGATGAGGCATTAGACTGAGGTCCCATCTACCTGAGTTGGTGGTAGCTTTGGTGGATGTAAAAGATGACAAGATACCTATCGAAAAGAGTAGGGGGAAGTTCCCTGATGCCCTGGCCAAATTTCCAATAGTAGTATAAATACCACCTCATGTCTCCCCTGAAAAGAGGCTACTAGCCTAGAGGGACTAACTCGATCAACAAAGGATACATAAGTACATTACTATTATTATTATTGTTTTTATTATATTCCAAAAGATCTGTTAATTGATGAGAGGTATGCCTTTAAAATAGAAATTGTGATGCCTTTTTGTGCCTTTTTTACTTTAGTCATTTGTTAACCATTTAAACCCAATGAGCTTAAATGTCAGATTAGGTGACGGGTGATTCACTCAGTACAAGTGGAGAATGGGGGAACCAAACCACAGGTTATAGAATAAAGCTTGGTGACAGTTTATAGCCTTTACCTCTGTAACATTCTTTTTTAGTAAATCAGACAGAATGTTCTGCATTGTAATACTGACTGAAGAGAATATTCAATTGAATTCATGCACAACATTCACATACTCCCAGTATGATAGCCAGTGTAACTGTGCTACAGTTTTAGCTATCAGTTCTACATATCTAATCACTCAAAAATGTTTCTTGTATTTCAGTACAGAATGTTGTAACAGAAGCGCATGTACTACCATTTTGTGATAGAAACCATTTATTAACAATGAATTTTATAAATAAAGAAACAAGTTCAGTGAAAGCCCATTTTCTGGTTATAACAGGCCATGCCTTATCAGTGTTACACCTTTAATATCTTTACTTTTTTTCTAGTATTTTAACACTAAAATTTGTTAAAAGAAGTATATTTGCTTGCAATGGGTGCTACAAATAAACAACTTTGGTGAGTATATCTTTTCTCAGCTTCAATAGGCCACATTGGGGAAATCTGAGCAGTTAGCAAATCCATACAGACACAGGGAAATTGTTTGAATTCCACAGTAATATAACTAAAACGTTTTTCAAGAGATCTACTAGCATAATAAAAAATCTCTTAAAATACTGTCAACTTTCATTGTACAGATAAAAATAAAAATATATATGCCGTTTTTCATAGCTGCCCACATCATTAGTCATATCAAACACTTCCAAAAACAACGCAGCATGGGTACATCCAGTTTTTAATGTTTAAAACCCTGCATTAATGATATGATTTCTTTGAAGCCTCTATTAAAAACTAGAGCATCTTGTATTTCATAAATACTGTTGTGATTATTTAATTAATGACATAAATTTGTTTATATAACTTGATGCATTCAAAACATAGTTTTTTTCACTTGTATAATACAAATGTTATGATATTTCGTGGGTTTTAAAGTGGTGGTTTTTGTAAATATTTGATTGATGTATGTTACTTTAATAACCTTTGGCACCATTTTTAAATGTTATTTAAGGGGACTTTGTTTATGTTAACCAGTTTCTGATGAAGTTCAATAGAGATGAATGAAAGCGCTTAGACTTCAGGTTTTAAACATTAAAAATGGTTTGGATTTACCTGTACGGCGTTGTTTTTGGACTTGTAGATTTTTAGTACACTGTTGCGAATTTTATTTTGTTTTGTCATATCAAACAGTGCTTTCATCTTAGGTGTTTCTGATATCACAACACTGACTGTATCACCTGAATCTCTGCGGCAGCTTTATTTTTTAGCTGCTCACCAATTAAGCATGTATGTTCTTGGATTTTTTTGTTGTGTCTTTCGGCTTTTCCCGGTTAGAGGTCGCCACAGCGGAACTCCAGTCCGCTAATGATTGGCAGTAGATTTTTACGTGCTGAGTTGCCAGCCCTGATGGACAACCTTCAAGGAAGGTACGCCCATTCACACATTTTCTTGGATTCTGTACTATGCTTTAACTAATATCTTTCTCTTTTCAAAGGCCCAGTGAGATGACATAGAGGCAGAATTAACTCGGAGAAACTTTTTACATATTGTTTCAGCCTCATTCACAGTTTTGGTGCTATAAAAGCAATTACAAATGTTTTGGTTTGTTTAGCTGTATATCAATAAACATATTTTGTCAAGTTAGCTATAATGACAGACATATTACAGCCCTTTAAATGAGGTAAACTATATTGTAATGTGTTGACAGTCAGTGTATGTGCAAACAGCTGTTGTCTGTCATCAGCATTCTATTCTACAAGTTCTTCAGGTAGAATCCATAGTCAAAGCAGGTATATTGTTTTAAAAAGGACAGTCCAAGCATGTACACCATTTGATAAAAGGCATATTTGTAAACAAGAGAACACAGTATGCACATACAAGGTCAAAGTTCATGGGAGACGGCTGGAAGCATTTATTTATTGAAAAGAACAGATGGTTGAAAATCCTTTCTGAAGAGGTGAAAAACAATGACAGAACTTAAGAACTCATAGAATAGACAACATGTAATTGTCATGCTGGGTAGAAAAAAAAATCCCTGGAATTCATTAATGCCTACACAAACTTTACACCTTACTTAAGACTTTTGTGTTCATACTAGTTGTATTTATGGAAACGGTTTCAGATTATAGTCTGAGAATAAGGTTTGTGTAACTTTATTCTGACCAGCAAATAGCAAAAACCTGTCAATACTGAAATAAACAGATCAGCTGATTAAACTTTTAGCACTAAGTTTCACTGTTACTGCTGATCTATTTCACATATGCTAAGTTTTGTCACAATAATCTTGTACTGTTTTCTTTCAGATACACACTTCAGTTAGATTTAGAAGAACATCATATTTTATTATAATGTCTGCTGAATATTTACCTGGCCTTTAGTGAAGTCTTTGGTAGCAGTACTTTAACATATTTAATCTACTCAGAATTTACATAGAGTCTACAGAATCAGAATTTATTTTATTAGCTATTACTCTATGCTAATACTAAATAATATATTGTGACTGTATTAACCAGCTATTATTTTTAAACAGCAAAATCCATAATTAGCCAATTAAAGTAGATTCATTTACAAATGTAGCAATAATCCTTAACCTTTGATTTAAATAGCTGTAAGAAATTAGTTGCTCTGCTAAAGAATACTTTCTACAAAAATGATTGGAATCAATCCACTTCTTATAACTACTTCTGTTGTTATTCCATTCAGAAATTCAAAATGTTGCCATAAATTTTTGCATTCCTGATTTTTAGTTAGGCAGTAGTACAGCATTGCCTTTTGTAATTAAAACAATGTACCCAGAGCAAACAATCCTCCATAGTATTCCAACTTACTTCCTTATGAGCATTCAGATCACCTTGATCATCACACGGGAGTTTCTAGACTGCCTTGCCCCAATTCCGTAACAACAATTTCCTATCTTACAAAATCCATTTATGACAATTCAGTATTCTACATCACTCCATTCTCAGCTTGTTGTCTTCTTTCCTCATCCATCTTGAAAAACATTGACCTCAGTAGCAGCCTGTGGTATCAACTAGTGGTAAAAAAGAGTAGGGATATTCACTGTTGCCCTGGCCAAATTTCCCCTAGTTGGTATGAATACCATCTCTTGTCTCCTATGAAAAGATGGCATTGATTTAATGGGACTAACCTGGTCAACAGAGTAAATAAAAATAGGCATTTTGGGTTCATAGGTTCATAGGTAGGTACTAGGCTATCAGCCCAAGGGCCCACTTAAGCCTAGCCAGCAAGATTCGATAGCTTATGCCACATAAGAAAGTTATTTTCCTGTGCCACTGTCCAGCAGAGACACAGAAGTGATGCCTGGGGTGTATTTCCTATTTCCCATCCACTCATCAAGATTTTTCTTGAAGAGTGCTAATGAAGAACTTTGCTTGACATAGATGGGTAGCTTGTTCCAGAGTATATGAAGTCTCTGGGACAGAATCAATCCCTCCAGCATGTCCTGTTTATTGTGGTGACAAGGTTTAGGTCCCTAGAGCATGTAGCTCGGAGGGATTAGGATTTCTTTAAGTGTAGCATGTCCAACAGCTCTGGGTTTGACATAGCTTTATATGTTAGGCAGAGATCACCTTGGAGTAGGTGATATGCTATGGAGTAAAGCTGGAGTTTTTTGAGGCAGTCAGTGTAGGGCATTTGTTTGAGGCCAGTAATCCTCTTTGTGAGGTACTTCTGTGGCCTTTCCAGCTGCTGCAGATGTCTTGTGAGGTACATTTCAAAAGGGGCATTGTACTCTATAATGGGTCTAATGGGTGATGAGTAGAGGGTAACAATGACCTCTTTTTTCCTGGATGAGAACCCTTTTATGATGAGGTGTGCCATGTAGAAGGACTTCCTGACTACTGTGACGATGTGACTATCGAAGGAGAGACTACTGTCCACCTGGGTCCCAAGGTCTCTTATCACGCATTCGGTGTTAAGTAGATTGCTGCCTATGTGGTAGTTCATGGGTACAGAGTTTTTACCAAAGGGGATGACACTGCACTTTTTTGCATTGAGCTTGAGGCCATGGCTCTGACACCAGGCATCTGTCTTAGTGAGGCCCTTCTGTAGGATGTCCACATCATTTGGGGACTTGACTATGGCTCCCAGTTTGCAGTCATCTGCAAACTTTGTTAGCCAGAGGCCTTCTGTGTTAGCCTGTACTTCAGAGAAGTAGATACCAAACAGGAGAGGTCCCAGGACGGAATCCTGTGGTACTCCACTTGTCACTGGTTTGAGGTCAGATTTGGAGTCTGCAACTTTTATAGTGTGGGTACTGTCAGTGAGCCACCTTGTGACATAGGGATTTATACCTAGTTTAGTGAGTTTAGCTATAATTCCAGAATGGGGGATGGTGTCAAAAGCCTTGGCGAGGTCAAGATAGGCTGTGTGAACCACATTACCCTCATCCACGGCTTTGGTGACTGCCTCAAAGAAGTCGATCAGGTTCAGGAGGCATGATCTGCCTTTCACAAACGCGAACTGGGTGGGATCTAGAGTTTGGAGGTTACCAATGTCTTTGCTTAGGAGTTCCATGGCCTTGCAGACCAGGCTCGTCAGGCTAATAAGTCAATAGTTCCCGGGATCAGTGATGGCTCCCCATTTGTGGAGTGGGATAATTGTTGCTGTGCGCCATTCAGTGGGCACAAAGCCTGATGTGAGGCTATTATTGAACATGGTGCTTAAGTGGGGAGCCAGGTCGTTCTGAAGTTCATATAAAACGCAGCCTGGGATGTTGTCTGGTCCCATGGATGCTGTGTTTTTGGCTTTAGAGAGTGCAGATTTATACCTGCGTAGTTGTGATTACAGAGACTCTGCATTCTTCCTGTATAGATATGGGCCCTTTAGGGGGAGAGAGGGGGGGTAAAGTTAGCACTGAACCGATCTGCCAGGATGTTGGCAATATCAGTTGGTTCTGTAATTTTCATGCCTTTGTGCTGTAACTCAGAGCAGATCTGAGTGTTGCCATCTAGATTCTTGACATAGCTATAGAATGCTTTGTGGTTGTCCTTGGATTTAGTGGCAATTTTGTTTTTGTAGCTAGCTTTGGAGGATCTTATAAGGGATCTCAGCTTCTTACTGAGACTGACCAGGGAGCTCCTCCACTCATGGGATTTTACTCTCTTTTGCAACAGTTTCTTCCTTCTGTTGTACATTTTGTTTATGGCAGAGGACCACCAGATTGGCTTCCTTTTTTTGGAGGATAGCGTCTTGGTTCTGTTTGGGATAGCACAATCCATGCACTCGTGTAAGTGCTTATAGAGTGCATATGTGTAGGATTCAGCAGTCGTAACTGTATTGTCCATCTGCATGGGTGTCATGAAGTTCACCACTTCTGTCTTAAGAAGCATGAAGTTGGCTTTGGAGAAATTTTTTACTGTAGTTTCCTTAATGGGAGGTGGAGGCGGGATGTGGATATCAAGGATGATAAGCTTATGGTCGGATCGGACCAACGAGGAGTTGACTTCAGGTGTGGAACACCGGTCACTCATGTTGGTAATGACTAGGTCTGGGATATTGTTGCCCCTGGTGGGGGTGTGGATAAGTTGATCTAGGGCATTGGAGTTTATGAATTCCAGGAAGCGTTGAGCTAAGGAGTTGGTACATGAGTAGTTTTCCCAGTTAATGGTGGGGTAGTTGAAGTCGCCCATTATTAGGGTGTTTGGTTGAACCCTAATATTTTCCAGTACATCAAGAAAAGCAGAGTGGGAATCCTGGGGAATGGTGGGGGATCTGTAGCAAGCTACAATTTGGATTGCAGTTTTGCCCAGAGTTAGTTGCACTTGGATAACCTCGGATGCATTATGCTAAGCAACTAGCCTGGAGGTGTGGATATCCTTAATGAATATGGACACACCTCCGCCTTTGGTGTTTCAGTCCAGGTTACATGGCTGAAAAGTGTGGTATGAGTTATAGCCTGGTAGTGCAGGGGTGCTCTCTGGAGCCTTGAGCCAGGTCTCAGTCACTGCACAGATATCGATGTTCTCCATTGTAAGGAGTGCCTTGAGTGAGCGCATTTTGAAATTTAGACTTCTAGCATTGAGTAGCATTACCCTCCGTTTTTGCTTGCCTGTTCCTGTTATGGTGGTGAATTTGTTATTTGAACCCTGCCTAAAAAGGCACTATAGGGTCTTTTACTACCTCACTTTTCCTGATCTATTTTCCTTAGTACCTGCAGAGACACAGCAACATACTACTCATCATCTTTAACAATTTTAGATAAAGCCAAATGGGGTACAAAGGCCCAAAAATCAGAGACTATTTTTAAATGCAATTCTAATTTTCTTTAAAAAAAAGTTAGTATAACATCAAGTTTTGCATGAGCATGTATTTCCTGAACAATAAAGTATGAAACTGTAATGTTAGGCATTATTGATTGACTGTGATCCTTAGTAATCAAAACTTTTATGATGGACATGGCAAAAACATGAGACAAAGTCAGAATAACAGAATCATTGAAAATTCAAGGCAACTGGGCCATCTGGACACTTACACCTTGCCAGTACATAACTTCAGACCTTACCTCACTTTTCAAGACCAGATAAGCCAGTCATGCTGGGGGTGACTTTATGAATATTCATCCAATTGTCTAACTTCTTGTTAAAAGAAGATGGTGTGTCACATTGCTTGATCTAGAGTGGAAGTTTGTTCCAGAGAGGAGTTAGTTGTTGCATGATGAATCTTTCTCTCCACTGCGATTTATTTGCATAAGAAGGTTCAGATCTCTGGTTCTATTGTTCACTGGACTGTTTGATTTGTGAAGAAGGGCTTCTGGTTGCCTAATGGTGCAAAAAGCAAGGCAAACATTTCACCTAAGGAGTCTAAAGAACACTGACTAGGGGGACAGAGCCTCCAGCATCTCCTGGTAGCTGAGGCCTTTTAAGTCTGTGATCATTTTGGAAGCTCCGGGGTCTCTGCAACTGCCTAATATGTCTAGTAACATGCACCCCAAAGAGGGCATTGTATTCTCTGATGAGTCTGATCAGTGCAGAATACAGAGAGATAAGGACTTCTCTGGAACTAGAGGAGAAACCCTTTGCAATCAGTTGCACTAGATATAAAGATTTCTTAATCATTATTGCAAAGTGATGATTAAAGTAGACGGCACTAACTAACCATGTTTCAATGTCTCTCATAACATCTTTTTTTGGAGTGGAGTGCTGTCTGTACTTTAAGCTTGGCTGAGGGATTGCTTACCAAATACTAATAATATTGTATTTTTTCTGTGCACCATGTATTAACATGTGTGAGTTCAAATTACATCTTCTGCATGTTAGAAAAGGATTTGAGGATGACACCCAGTTTGTAATCATCTGCATACTTGGTTAATTAAGGATCCTGTTTCATCATTTGGAGAACAGAAAAGTTAATCCCAAGTAGTAGAGGAAATAATAAAGATCCCTGATGGATACAACTGGTTGCCTTCATGCTCTCTGGGAATGAGTCTGGCACCCTCACTGGGTAGGTTTTGCCCCTCAGCTATTTTGCTATCCACCTAACCACAAAGGGATCATTTTGGGACACATTTTGCTTATTAATTATGCTAGCATGTAGGACTTTTTCAAGTGCTTTGGCAAAGTCAAGATATGTTGCATAGACAGAATGATGACTATCCATGGCTTGTGTTACTCTGTCAAAGAAGTTTGCCAGATTCATTTGATGGGATCTACTCTTAACAAAGCCAAACTGCTAGGGGTCACATCTTCAAAGATTTTTAATATCAGAGTTCATCAGTCAGTTAAGACTCATTCCACGAGCTTGCAGATGAGCTTCATCAAATTAATGGAGCTGTCATTTCCAGAGTCCATGATGTGGCCTCCTTTGTGAAGTGGCATCAAAACTGCTGTCCTCCATGCTATATCTTAGTCAGAAAGCCATTTGCTAAGCTCAGGTTAAATAACTTTAGGAGCAGATCCCCCAGTACATGTTTAGTGCTGTTCAGAAGGCAGCCACATGTTTTATCAGGTCTCATGGGGGGGTGCATTTTGTGTTTTGCAATAGCAAGTGTTCTTTTGTAATGGTAGGGCTTCAAGATCTTCTGGAATGTGGATTTTGTAGAGTTGTCTCAAGGATGAAATTTGTACTGAATTTGTTAGCTAATATATTTGCAGTATCTACTAGATCTAAGTAGGTGGTGCCATTTTGAATACATTTGGAACAATGTTTGGTATTATTTCTTAATTTCCTAATGTAAATAAAGAAGGAATTGCAATTATGCTTATCCTCTAATGCTAGTTTACGTTTATAGAATGCCTTTGTTTTCCTGGTAGTATGTTTTCGTACCTTCAATATATATATTTTTTTATTTTGACTTTGACTTGTGGGTCTTTTGTTTATATTAAGAAGCTTTTTTCTTTTATTGGATTGATTATTTATACATGTAGATCAGCAGACTGGTTTGCAGTTGTACTTTCTATTTTGTTTGGTTCTAGTAGGAAATGTAATGTTAATATATTTATCCAAGTGAGCATATGATCTATTTACATAACTACTAGCCATGTCAACATTTTGGTGGTTACAGTTATACTTGAATTTTGAGACTTCATCATAGAATTACAGGAGGTTAGTACTTTGAAGTCTTTGAATACTGGGATATTTATGTCTGATAGTTTGTAGATTTTGAAGCAGAGGCTTACCAGTTTGTGTTCATATTTACTAGTGGAGGAATACACCAGAGGGATTGTGCATATAGATGCCATGTTTGTAAGGACCAGGTCAAAATTATTTGCCCTCTAGTGGGATCCTTTACTATTTGATCTAGGGAGTTTATGAAATCAAGGACATTTGGAGCATAACCTACACTTGAGGAATAGGTATCCCAGTTTGTTGAAGAATAGTTATGTTTCCCAGGATGATGGTGTCCCTGTGTCTTTGAAGTTCATGTAGTATATTTAAGAACTGAACATGGTTTTCATGGGGGATTGAGTGGGCCTTGTAACATACTAAAATATGATAACTGGTTTTATTTAGTGTAATTTCTATCTCAATAAGTTCAGTTTGTGGGCGTCTAGGAATCTCCTGGAGGTAATGCAGTCTTTAACAAATATATATATTCCACCGCAGTTCCCCTCAGATTTAAAGGGATGGTAGGTGCAAAAGTACTATAGAGAGACTGATCTCTTCACTTGTAAACCATACTTCAGTAACAATACACACATGAGTGTTTTCCCAAATGCAGAAGGGCCTCAAGGTCAGACAGTTTGTTATTTAGATAACTAGCATTGATGAGCAGTACCTTAATATTGTTTGATTCTTGATTTGCTTTGTTTTTAAGGTGGGAGTTATATTAGCTGGACTCTGCCCAAACATAGGCACTATGGTGGCAGCAAGGGTTTTAGCCAGAATGCAGAAGAACTGGAATAGCAGGAGCAACTCATTCCTGGCAAAGCAACAAGAGCTGTGCAGCTATGCATCCCAGGTCAATACACACTGGATGTCCTATGAATTAAAACACTTATTCATCCAATTATTGAAATCATCTTTTCTTTCCACCCCAGCATCATGTTTAGAGAAGGAGGGGTTCTGCTTAATAATAACAGGGTCGTTTCTTAATTCATGAAATACATGGAGAGCTCATAAATCTCTCTTTCTCTCTCTCTGTCTCTGTCTCTGTCTCTCTCTCTTGTTCTGAATTTCCCTCAGAGTTTTGCTTGCCAGGCCATTTACACCTACTGGCCCACTATCATATCATGGTCATTCATATTCAGCTTGAAGGTCCACAGGGCCTTTGCAATATCAGAGATCTTGACCACCTTACTTTTGTCTCACTTTGTCGGAGTAGTCTCTCTGTCCCTGACAATAGCATCACCCATCACCAGTGCATTTTTATTAGTAGAAGGTTTATGTGTACCTGGTTTGGGGGGAGTTTTTTTTTTCTAGTGACTCTCAACTATGGGTGTGGCAGTATTGTTGTGTTGCTTGATTTCTGCAGAGTTATAGATTTGTTTGAATTTGGAGGCTTAGGCAATGACTTTTTAACAGCCCCAGCATATAATAATATTTCAGGTATTTGTGTGGAGAACTGTAAATGTGTGTGGTTATGTGAGAGCGATGGCTCCATCTTAGCTAACTATTTGCAACTCTCAAAGATAGTTTGTGATGAGATAATTAATAGTTAATTTTCTGAGAACATCAAAAAATTGCTTCATTGTTTGAGTAGGCAAAGTGCTACAAGGCTGGCAGCTACCTATTCAAATGCAGAATCATGGAGGGGAGGCCAAAAACTGGACAACCAACTGGAATCAACCATGGTCGAAGAAGAGGAAGAACAAACACTGCCACTATTGAATATCAGTTTGGACACTATAATTTGTGAACTATAAGAGTTTAAGATTTTTAATTACAGGAATGTAATTATTTCTGAATTGTATTTTGACCGTTTTTAGAAAAGTTTTACATATCTACATTCACATCAGTGAAATGGCTAGTATACACCAGGAATTTAAGTTACTTGTGCTAAAAAGAATCTCCAGTTATGTTTTCAGGATAAAATAGAACTATCCAGTATGGATTCTTGTAAATTTAAATGTAATAGCATTTTTCACCTGCACCTTAACAGTAATTTGTTGCTTTTTAAGAAACTTTGTGAACATTATATTAGAGCTACATAAAAAGTGGTAAAATAGTAATATTAAAAATATTGGTTTCTATAATATGAGTTCAGGTGAATGTGATTTGTTAAATAAGCTTTGTATGGATAAATCTTTGTGCATCATGAAGTCTGATAATGGGATTCTAAGGTGGTATTGCTGGATATGAATATGTTACATGCACAAAATATTAAAATTGTTATTATACTGACAAATATCATTCTGCTTCTTTAAACAAGATTAACATTGAATATGCTAGTGTTAAGACATTTTAGTTTAACTGGTAATTGTGTAACATTTTACATGTTCCTAATCTCATGGTTCCATTACATTTGGAATCACTAAGGTCCACAAAAATCTTGTGGATCTGCTATTAAGGCCTATTGTTTCCTTGCCCAAGCTATTAACTGAACCGTTGGCTATGTTTATTGATGACCATTTGAAAGATATATTTTTTGGTCAAACACATATTCTAAAGGATTTATTAAATCAAATGGAAATACTTCCCTATGTATAGTAGTATTTTTGTAATAACAGATGTAGATGATTTATTTTCATGTATACCACATGATACAGGTGTTAACTAGTTTTCTGACACTCTTCTTGAATATTCAGATAAAAATTCTGTTCATGTCAGGTTAATTACTGATTTTACAGAGATTATTTTAAACAATATTTTTTTTATATTTTTGATGAATTTTTTAAGCAAACAAAAATCCTCATAATGGGGGCTACTTATACCCTTGTGTATGCACACATGGTTATGCTGAGGTGGGAATTGCTATATTTATTTAAGTTAGTATATTATTTATTTATGCTGGCATACTTTAGATTTTTGTATGACATCTTTATGCTTTGGACAGGTGGCTTGGTTTTTCTGGAAGAGTTATTTTTTTTAATATATAAATAACAGTTAGATTTTTTTAATGTACTTATGCATATGATACCCAATGCATTAACTATTTGGCTCTGACTATTTATAGGAACCCCCTGGAAACCTATTATGAATCAACCTTTTTTTCCATAAATCTACTTTTTGTAATTCCTATTTTGGAATTTTCCATTTGCCACCCTTCGAAACAAAATAATTGACATTGTTAAAGGACAGATGGTACATTATTCTAGAATGATATTGGAAACAAATAAATTTGATTATGAACTAGGAAGGGGTAGGGTGATTTAAGCTCACCATTCTAGATGGGGCTAACAGTAATTCAATTGAAAATACTGTACACAATTGTGATGGATGAGAATTTTAAACACTCCATGATTCTAACATTTGGGCACAACAGTTACTTAATTAAGTTAAAATTAAGAATTGGGAACAATCTATTGATGCAAATCCACAACTGGCTAGAAAATTAGGGTCAAAGATTAATTTTGTGACTAAGTATGGTCCTAATATAAAACATCTAGTGGAAATATCAAAAGGATTGAAAGAAATATGTAGAAAAATAAGTAAATGTGATGCCTATAAACAATGCCTTTTCATTTGTGTGGATCTCAGTGTATTATCAAAGAAAGATATACCCCTTTTTTATGCAAAGGTAATTATAATACATCTAGGGCGGTCTATGTGGCACTCTGTGAACCTTATGGTGTAGTTTATATTGGAAAAAAATGTTAAATGTATAATTGTTCAGCCAAGGGGGTAGTGTATATTGTATATTGCACATTCTGTTGGGCATTTTATGTAGGCAAGACGGAACGTAGTTTGAGACAAAGAATCTATGAGCACATGTATGAAAAAAGTAGGAGGAAAGAGACTAATGCCTTGTTTCAACATGTGGTTAAGTGTGCCAAAGCAGATTTTAAGTTTTGGGTTTTAGAATTAGTTAAACCACAAAAAAGTGGTGGGGACTGGGAATCCAGGCTTGAATTCCGGGAATTAATATGGTAATTATGGCTGGACGCCTATGTTTACCCAGGACTGAATGATCATATTTCATTGACCCCTGCCCTAAAATTAAGGGCTAACAAATTATAATACATATGCATGTTATATTATGAATGTAAATATCAGTAGAAGTATGTGAGATATATTTATATGGTGTAAATAAGATTTTAATGTTGTTTTTAACATGTACTTTTATATTTGTATTTCTGTATGTGTAGAGGATGTTAGATAAATACATTGTAATACTATGGTGGTGTTAAAATAATGAATATTAACATGGGGTAGCTTGGGTGGATGGTTACAATAGGACATTAACCAATGAAAAATGAAGTATGGCTTTATATTTGTGGCAGGATGTTGTGATAATTGACTCTGATGAAGCTTCCTGTCTGGAGACAAAAGCACTAAATCCCTGTTGTGTGACCTTGTGAATAAAACATTTTATAAAATACTTTGAGCCACGTTCTTGTTATTAGGAATTTTGGGACTGCCTTTATTGGTGCCGAGTTGTTGCCAGCTGAAGGTTGTGTGGTTCTTAAAAAAATTAGAAGCCCTTATATACCAGACTACACCATCATTTATACAGTATGAGTAGAGGGGACAAAGATAATGCTTTATTTAAGCAGTCTATATTAATTGTAAAAAACTTTAAAATGTTTTTGGTCTTTATCATGGAGAGAGTGATGCCTTCTTTGGGGTGAGGGGTAGAGAGAGACTAGAAACTGTTATTGCAAAAAAGAATTGTTTTGGCGATTAATTACAATACTACTTTAAGAGTTGATATAAATTAATCTACATCTATTTGTCCCATTTTAAATTTTAAAGTAGATAAGCTTTAATATTTTATGGTCTATATAAACTGTTTGTATATTCATTTTGTATAATAATTCTTGTACATTTTTGTAAGGTTTTGACTGGTCATTTTTATCAAGTTTGAAATTGAGGTTATTTAATGAGTGGGAACAAGATTATGTGTGTTTCTGATGAAGTCTATCATAAAAAGAAAAAAAGTGATAAACTTGGTTTACTGTTTTTTTTTTTTTGTTTGTTTTTTTTTTTTTGCCCTCAGACTGCATTCATTTTTTGGAGTTTTGTGGTTATTCTATACAGGGATTACTTGTAGTTGCTAATATGTTGTTGTTGTCTTTCGGCTTTTCCCGGTTAGGGGTCACCACAGTGGAACTCCGGTCTGCTAATGATTGGCAGTAGATTTTGATGAATGCCGAGCTGCCAGCTCAACGTTCAACCTTCAACAAAGGCGCGCCCATTTACGCATGTCTTTCAAATGCTCACCCAACCGCGGGGAGGACATGCAAAATATTTAATGTTGCTGATACGCATGTTAATAGCAGTTATAGTACAAATCTTTATTAGATGTTTTAAAAAGTTTATTGTGCTTGGAAAGCAGATGCCGCGGTGGTATGGCGGTAGCATTGTTACCTCACAGCAAGAGGTTATCCCGTTCAATTCTCGGCTTGGCTTGGGAGTGCCTTCTGTGTGGAGTCTGCATGTCCTCCCCATGGTTGGGTAGCATTTGAAGGACATGCGTGCGTAAATGGGCATGCCTTCGTTGATGGTTGGGCGTCGAGCTGGCACCTCAGCATTTCATAAAAAAATCTACTGCCAATCATTAGCGGACTGGAGTTCCGCTGTGGTGACTCCTTACTGGGAAAAAGCCGAAATACAAACAACAACAACATTGTGCTTGGGAAGCATTTTTTCAATTTGTCCTGTACTCACACGATCCATGCCTGGATTGATGTGAAATATGTAGTTAATCACGGTGTCTAAAATATAGCTGCTACACCTGTAAGTCCCAAACTTTGGTAAAGGATTTAGTTTATCTTAGAACCTGGAGCAAAATCAACTTAATGACTAATTATTAATTTGCACATCTAGCTAAAGCTATACTGTACCAGGAGATAGCCCTTTTACAGGAATGAATAGGGCATTGTAAAATACTACCTAGTACACAAGGTCCTTGCGTGAATGGGTGTACCTTCGTTGAAGGTTGTGCGTCAGGGCCGGCAACTCGGCACATAAAAATTTACTGCCAATCATTAGCGGACCGGAGTTCCACTGTGGTGATCCCTAACCGGGAAAAGCCGAAGGACATAAAACCAACACAAGGACCTCTCTCACATCAGCTCTTAAGGTGGGAAATTGGCATAATGGTTAAGGTGTTTATGTTATAAACACAGACTACAGGGTTTGATTCTTGCATGGGGTAAAATGGCCCATCAGGCAGTTAGCCTAGCACTAATCTATGAACCTATAAAATTAAAATACCATAAATACTGATTATCTACTTCGAGTTTTCCACAGTGGAGCTGCACAATAATTACTGCAACACATAAGGATTGAGAGACTTACCTTTTAACTCATCATAGTAGCAGAATAATATTTTACCATTATACTTAAGTGTATACTCACACACACAAATACATGCACATATGCATACTTACATGGACACACACACACACACACACACACACACACACACACACACACACACACACACACACACACACACACACAGACTAACTTGACAAGCAAGGATACAAAAGTTATGTATAAAGAACAAAAACCAAAATCCATCTTTCTGTAATATAATTGGCAATGAGCTCATAAAAGTTAGAGTACCAAGGTATGAGAGGATAGCCTAAAAGTTATAGTACTGAGGTATGAGAGGATAGCCTAAAAGTTATATCTGGTTTAGGTATGAGAGACTAGTCTAAGTACAAGGTATGACAGTATAGTCTAAAAATTAGAGTACTGAGGTATGAGAGGATAGCCTAAAAGTTAAGTACGAGGTTTGAGAGTATTGCCTAAAAGTTACAGTACTGAGGTATGCAAAGATAGCCTAACAATTAAGAGAAGTGAGTTATGAATTAGACTGGTATGCTTTCAGCAAACAGATCTAAGGCTCAATTTTACAATTTGCATACTGTATTTATGAAGGTTGTACTTCTGAAGGTCTTACCTGGTAATTAATAACTTAAGTGGTAACTAATAAAACTATTAGACAGAATAGTGCTTACTTTTTAATAGTGGTACTAGGTGAAATGTGCATAAAAGTCATCCCTCTGCACAAAGGTGGGCCCGCCCCTCTACTGACCCTGGAAATTACAGACCCATAAGTCTCACTAGTCTCATATACAGAGCCATGGCAGAATTATCATGGAAATGATCAATAATGACATAGTAAACCTCCAGACACTGGATTTGGGATAAATGGCTAGGCTTAAAAGGGCCCTTGTGTCGTTAGCCTAATAAACACCTATATCAGTTAGTTATATATCTGTTCAAGGAAATTGCTAAACTATATGAAAAAGCATTATTCCTGTAGCATAAATAACACTTAGCATATACAGAAGAAAATACACAAAGAGAAAAGGCAATGCTGAATATTCTGTTTCAAACTGTAAACTAGAAAAACACATTAACTGTGAGATTGGTTTTGTATTTGCTTTAGTGGATTGTGATGCTTTAGGAACTCAAATGCCTGATAGCACACAGATTAGATCAAGAAGCAGATGATGGTTGTCCCATTTCAGAGACTTTCACTTCTGCTGATCGTGCTTTATTGCAAATAACAGAAATAACTGCATTTTACTGCACAAAACATTGACAGAGCATTTGAGTTTTCACAGTACATATACATTTCTAAATGAACATTTGATTTGGAGATACGGGATCACATTGTCAGCACTCAGTATTGTGCTTTGCAAAACTGGTTAACTGTCTACCATTTTGCTGCAGTGTGAGTCACTCAGATCACCTGCAGTAAGGTCATCAGAAACAAGCAGCTAGAGCAGGAATGATGAGTATAACATTTAAAAGGAAAAAATAGAGAATACAGATCTCAGAGTCAAACACTGGCATAATACAGCCTCAAAATGTTGGTGTATTATGAATTTCAAGTCTAGAATTTTTGGATTTCGGATAACAAAAAATTATGCTTTTTTAAAAGCATTTGCTAACTTTGTTTTTAGAGATGACTGCTTCTGAGTTCATTGTGGATATAAAGTAGGAACTGTGCTGACCTGAAAAGTTTGGCCCTGTGTTTAAACCCTGATGGTTTGCACTTGAATATTGTATGGTTCTGGGTAAGCCATATAATTCCCCTATAGATTTCTGTTTTTTCATGCAAAATTATTAGATTTGTTGAGGTCAGTGGCACTGCCTGACAGTGGCACTACCTGATTAAAAATATAAGAATCTAAACAAATGCATTTATAACAACATTCACTGCAGCACATATGCAGTGCAAGAGATAGTCATGATTTTCTATAAAGCTTTTGAAAATGATGGTAAAACGCTTGTATTGTGTAAGTTTTCATTGGTATTCTGTTCCTCCCAGCTTTGTTAGGCTGGTCTGTTTCCACATGGAGGAGATAGGAAGGGTGAAAATGATACAGTTAAAACTACACCTCAAAGATAAGTAAATAAAATACTCACCAGTACAATAGATTGCTGAGAGATGTCACTCATGACCAGCATCATTTTATTTTTGCAATGAAAGAAATAAGAAAAAACAGTTGCTAGAAAAACAGAAAAACACATTTTGCACCTTGACTACAAGTAGGCAAACAAATCATAACATTGTGGCAAGAATATTTTACGTCAGTGATACAACCTTACTTGTTAGAGTCAGCGGTAATAGCTACAGACATGCTCAGTCTTGCTTATGTTTAATAAATGAGTTGTAGGTGAAATCTATATATCATGTTATTAACTGATACCATAGTCAGTGTTGCTGCCTCACAAAAATATGACCCCATGTTTCACTTTATTGTGATTACTGTATGCGTTCATGCAATTTTGATATTTCCCCTTTATCTGTGGTAGTTTCTTCTGTGTGCTTTATTTTTCTTTAAATAAAAACTCAACAGAATAATTGGCAATATTGTCCATAGCTATGTGTGACTGCTTCTTGCAATGAACTGGCATCCCATGTGTTGTGCTTTGTTCTTTTTATTTCTAGCAGGCTAACACTCAGTACAGCCTTGAAGTTGGATAATACTGTCTGTGATGAATATTTAGTTATTCTGATATGAGACAGAGAAAGCAAAAATAAACAAGCTACAAGCAAATTCTATTCTTTAGATATGATAAACATTAATGTATTTTAAAAAGAAGCTCGTGGGTTAGATACCACAAATAAATTCTCCACAGTTTCATTACATTAATTTGTGTCTATGTGTTCATCTGTATTAGTTAAATGCTGGCTTAGTGCTAACATTCCATTTAGGAATTCATTTAGGTGAAATATCAGTTATTGCAATTGTTGTGTATTAATATATTTTTTAAGAATCTTATTTTGTATTTAAAAAAAATCAGTTGTAGCAATGAGGGTGCAAACGGCAGTACCAAAGAAAACAAAAAATATAATTTGAGGTAGTAAGGTATAACACTGCCATAATGAATAAATACTCAAGTCAATCTTGGTTAACTCATGATAATTAAAGATGAAATAATGGAAAGTGTCAGTCTGTTGATGAGAAATAAATAGACTAGTTATCCCAGTATGGGACAGTGACCTTCAAGCAAAAATGGTCAGTACCAAAAGGCATGAAAAAACAACATATTCATAACGTAGTTATCTTTTGGCACTTAGAGTGAGCACCATTTTGTTGAGACCAGAAATGAGGAAATTTAATGGTAAGTTGAAGAAACTTTGGTGTAATCTTCCATGAAGGGACTGAGTCTTTTTATGAAAGAATTCAGCTTTTTAAGTGCAGTATCCTTACTTTTGGTTCAGTGTTTAACAATGAAAAATTTCACTCAAGCAGAAATAAGAAATATTAAGGTTGCCTTCTACAAAAGTGTTCAGTGTGGGAATACCCAGAAGTAAAGTGTGCAAGTCGTAGTTAACACTTCATGTTTTATATGAATTTACCAGACAGAAATTATCATATCGGATGAAATGTGCATGACCAAAATATATGCAAACTATCTGCAGTTGCATTAGCTCTACAGTTAGGTCAGCTAGGTAAGTTAATTTTATCCCTCAAGTCTGTTAATTTTATTCATAGGATCAAGTTTGTAGGGTGTCAGTTTGGCATTATAGCAATAACCCACGCCTGGGTGTGGGTAATGCTAAATTTACCCACGGTTGGCATGGTTTGGTCCCGAGGGCAAAGCCCGAGGGACCAAACAAAGCCAACCGTGGGTAAATTTAGCATTACCCACACCCAGAAGTGGGTTATTGCTATTATACCATGACATTATTTAAGAAAAGAAACTATTCCTTTTCTTAAATAATGGCATAGTATAATGCCTGTTTACTGCCCTTCCGCAGATGTCTGGCATCCGTGGCAGTTCTGATGTACTGCGCGCCTGTGCAGTACATCAGAGCTGTGGGCAAAAGTAACAGAGAAAGCAAGATCTCCGTTGCTTTTTTTTTAGTGTTTCGCTATGTTAAATGAGTTTAACATAGCGAGACAGTTTTAAAATAAGCAACGGAGATGTCCGTTGCTTATTTTAAACTGTCTCGCTATGTTAAACTCATTTAACATAGCGAAACACTAAAAAAAGCAACGGAGATCTTGCTTTCTCCGTTGCTTTTAACACTGTTCGCTATGTTAAATGGGTTTAACATAGCGAGACAGCTTTAAAATAAGCAACGGAGATCTCCGTTGCTTATTTTAAAGCTGTCTCGCTATGTTAAACCCATTTAACATAGCGAGACAGTGTTTTAAAAAAACGAGTTATACTAATGGAAAAAGTCCGGCGACCGGACCTTCTTTCCATTAGTATAACTCGATTTACAATGGGCACGCTGGCCAATCAGCGTGCACATTTTGGGGGGATCATGGTATAATATGTAATAACATAAATTACCGATTTACATATTTTTGGAAATAAAAACTGTCCCTACAGTGGACCATATTTCCTTTCATTGGGAGTCATTGTTGATCTCTTTTACTTATAATAATGAGTAATTGGATGCATGTATCACTAAAAAGATCAACAAGTCTAATACTGAGTTATACCAAATGAAAGAAAGTTTTGTTTAAGGATACCACAGCCAAGAAGTTATTACTGTAAATGCATTGTCATTATTCAATAAGCTGGAAATGTTACTGATTATAATACTGATTTATTTCATCTAAGAAATACTGATATTAAAAGTTTTCAAATGTAAATCACTTTCTAAGAAGGTGGCTAGATTTATATTAGGTATTAAGTGAAGATGTTTATCCTTCAACACAGAAAAGTTTGAAAGTTTGAGTACTGTCAAAGTTCATTTTTAACAGGAATGTTCTGAATAACTTCCAGGCGTTGGGACATTTATTCCTTGAGAAACCAAAGTTTATATATTTAATTTCTATACATCTAGAATTAGATCTTTAATGAATCTGGTAGACTGTTTACCAAATGAGTAGTTAAAAAAGAAGCATTGAGATGGATCATTAAAATACTGACAGGTACAAAAATGTGTACTTACTGCAGTCAATTAAAGAACATGTCATTTACATTAAATCTTTCAGTGTTTTACAATGGCCAAACAAATGATTAAAAAATCCGAAACTTGAGAAGCATTCTAAGATTTATAAATTGTTCCTTTCCTGTAAAATGAGGGGTGATATCCGTAGTTGTTGTGCTTAGGCATACTGGAAATTTCCACTGGCTGCACCAAAGCATAGATAACGCATGATTCATAAACGCTAGGTGTGCTTAGGCACAAAAAGTTGAATCTGTGTAGGAAGAACATGTACAAATGAGGCAGTGGTTATATGTAAATAAGGTATCTTTCCCATCACTATATGATTCATAGTCACTTTTTTAAGCATAGCAGCTCTGTGCGCACAAGCCATGTAAAACTGAAGTTATGCCTTTTTTACTTTGCAATCCACAAAGATGCTTGCAGTAGCTCCAGCCTGTCTACTTCCCATTGTGATCTGCTTGTATTTGCTGCAATAAAGCTCAGTAGCAACTGGCAGCTGAGAATGCAAAGATATGGACAAAGACTGACTCATTTTAACATTGCTAAACAAAAATGTCTTGATAGATTTAGAGTGAATAGGGATACAGTATGCATTTTAGTGATTTTTATGCCACATAAGCAGGGGCTTGAGGGGTGCATGATCCTCCTATATTTGTACCTCACTACACATGCCATAGGGATCTACCAGAGACAAATTGGGGACATGTTGGGTATTTATCAGGCTTATGCCTCAAAGATGCTTCAGTAAATCCTTAACATACTCTTGGCACATTTAGATCAGCACATTTATCTGCCAGAGTTGCCTCTGGACTGAGCCAGAACCATGTGTGCCTTCTGTGGAATGGCACAAATTGCTGAGATGCTTGGCAGGATAGATTGTATCCATGTTGCCTTTATGGCTTCATCTGGATCACAGGAGTAGCAATATCAGATCAGGAAGGGCCACCATTCCATCAACTGCCAGGGACTGTGAATTGGGATTCGTGCTGAGTCATAAAAATAAAACTCGGAGATGATACATAGTGTGAAAATGAAGACAGATCCCAGTAAGTTAACTACAACAAAATGCTACGAAAGAAGAAGGAACAGGAAGACCGACACCACACGCTGACTGGCAACACTGCAACAGTGGAAGCACACAAGACACCAAAAATGCAAATACATAAAGATAATAGAAGGACAGGTGTGAGGGACAACATATGCATAAAACAGAGATATGTAGGGCATAAAGAATACAAAAACAGTAAGAAATAGCAAGAAAACAGCATAATTAATAAAGCATGTTAGCAAAAGTTCACATAGGATCATAGGTTCATAGGTGTTTACTAGGCTAACGACCACAAGGGCCTTTTTAAGCCTAGCCATGCATCCCAAATCTCTGACAAATTCTGATACCCTTGATATGTGTAAGCATGGGCCTGGGCAATGAACCATTTACAGGTTGCCTGTTTGCATCAGAGATATAGGTGCCAAACCAGGGATGAATTTCTGGTTTCCCTTCCAATTGTCCAAGTTGCACTTAAATGGGATTAGGGAGAAACTCTGCTTTACATGGATGGGGAGCCTGTTCCATAGACGGGGTAGTCTCTGTGATACATACCTATCTCTGCAGAAGGTCCTATTTATACCACAGGCAAGGTTTAAATCTTTAGGACAGGTAATTCTGGTACTGTTTGTTTTGTGGATATGCAGGAGGTCCATCAGAGTGGGGTCTGACAATGTCCTGTATGCCAGGCATAGATCTCCCCTCAAAAGCCTGTAGGAGACAGAATACAGGGATAGGGCCTTGAAGTGGTCTGCATAGGATATATTATTTATGCCCTGTATTCTTTTAGTGAAGAACCTCTGTGGACATTCCAGTTGTTGGATATGCCTGGATAGCTACATACCAAAGAGGGCATTGTACTCAATGATATGTCTGATGGATGTTGAATACAGTGGAACAATGACTTCCTTGGAATTAGATGCCATACCTTTGTTTATAAGTTGTGCAACATAGAATGATTTTCTCACTACTGTAGACACATGATGATCAAAGGCTAGATTACTATCCATGTGTGTCCCTAAGTCCCTGACTACTGGGTCAACTCTAAGGGTGTGTTGTCAATATGAAAGCTACCAGGGATGGATGACTTCCCAAAGGATACTATTATGCATTTCTTGGCATTTAGTTTTAGTCCATGACTCTGACACCAGTTGTTTGTCTGTGTCAGCCCCTCCTGGAGAACATTTATGTCAGTGTGAGATTCAATGACAGCTCCTAATTTGCAATCATCTGCAAATTTAGTCAGCCAGACACCACTGATATTGGCCTTGACTTCTGAGAAGTAAATGCCAAAAAGGAGATGTCCAAAGACTGATCCCTGAGGGATTCCACTTGTAACTGGCCTCTTTGTAGAGGTGGACTCCCCAATTCTAATTTCTTGGGTCCTGTCTGTGAGCCAGTTGGCTATTCACTGGGTGACATACGGGTTTGCACCTAACCTCTTGAGTTTGTCAACAATCCCAAGTGGGTATTGTGTCAAATGCCTTGGCCAGGCCAAGGTAAGCAGTGTGAACGATTTTGACCTCATCCATTGTTTTGGTGACCTTCTCAAAGAAGTCCACTAGGTTGAGTAGGCCTAATCTGCCCTCGACAAAATCAAACTGGGTTGGGTCCAGTGTCTGGAGGTTTACTATATCTCTGTTGATCATCTCCATGATAATTCTTTCCATGGCTTTATATATAAGATTAGTGAGACTTATGGATCTGTAGTTTCCAGGGTCTATAGATGGCCCACCTTTGTGCAGAGAGATGACTGTTGTCTTTCTCCATTCATGAGGCACAAAGCCTGTTTGGAGGCTACAGTTAAATAATAATTCCAGAGGCCCTGATAGGTCATGCTTCATGCTATTTAGAAGGCATCCTGAGATATTGTCTGGGCCCATTGATGCAGTGTTCTTGGTCTTAGAGAGAGCATTATGGTCCTGTTCCCTAGTGATAGTATTTGATGATATTTCCTGAGGGAAGGTTGAGGGGGAGAGGGGAGTAAAGTTGAAGCTGACTTTATCAGCCAGGAGGTTTGCTATGTCTTCTGGCTCAGTATAGGTAGCTCCATTTACAATGAGCTCTGCACACAATTGTGTATTGCCTTTGAGGTTGCGGATATAGCTAAAGAATGCTTTGTGGTTGTCCTTGGCCTGGGAGGCCAAACTTTCCTCAAATTTGGTCTTGCTAGACTTTATTTGTCCTCTAAGTTGTTTGTTTAGTTTAATTAGAGTGCTTTTATCCTGCTGGGTGCTGCACCTCCTAATTTTTGCCATGATTTTCTTCCTCCTGTTATACATCTGATTGATTTTGTGATTCCACCGGGGTGGCTTGTTTTTTGAGTTAGTTCTGTACTTCTTCCTGGTGGGTACAGCTTCCTCTATACAGCTATTAACATGCTTGTATAGGGTTTCTTTGAACAGTTCTGCATAGGCAGAAGTGTTCTCAGGGTTTACCGGGGCTTGAAATTTTGCCAGGTTCTCACGTAATAGCAAGAAGTTAGCCTTAGAATAGTTCTTGAATATTCCCAGTTTAGCTGGAGGTCCAGATTTTATTTTTACCTCAAAGGAGACCATTTTGTGGAATGACCTTACCAGGGAAGACATTACAGTAGGGGGTCTGCAGCACTCTCACATATTAGTGAGGACCAGATCCAGTATAGTTGCACCCTTGGTTTGTGTATTGACTATCTGGTCCAGGGAGTTTGTGTTTACAAAATCCAGGAATCTCTATTTATGTACGTTTGATGTCATACAGAATTCCCAGTTAATAGTGGGGTAATTAAAGTCACCCATGAATATTGTATTGGGTTGGATGGCTAGCGTTTCTAATAAGTTAAAATACATGGTATGGGTTTTCATGGTCATAGAAGGGGACCTATAGCTTTCAAGGAAGTGGTATTAGATTTTACCTATGCTGATTTGACAGACCATTAATACAAAGCAGCAAATATATTACATATAGAAATGCACATACCTTTATAAGGAGAGGGTGACCTGACCTACCCGCTTTCTAAGAGCTGTTTCATTGAATACAGGACGGTACCATTTATTCCTCTTCCAGTGAAGCAATACACATCACAAACAACAGATACCAATACCTACACCCATAAACCACACCTTACAACTTCAACCATCTGTAGGAAATCCTGGATGTTGTAATCGCCTCTTTATTTTTCACTATAGAGAGTAAATGCTTCTCGCAATGTCTAGAAACCTGTCTTGCTGGCATGACAGCAACACCAGCAAGCAACCACTTCCAGGTCACCTCTGTTCTGTTTTTTTCCCCTTCTAGCACTTCAAACACAACATGTAGATTGACACTACTCTGGTTTAGAAGGCACAATACATAGCAATGTGATGTCATGCTTCCATAGAGCTTTGGTTCCATGGAAGACTCAAATGACAAAGATCTGCAACACTCTACATAGAAGGTGGATGTGGAGGAGGAACATGTAGTATTCATGAAGACTGTGCTCCAAAGGTGAGCAGACACCCAAGGATGAAGCTGTTCTCTCCCTATAGTCCAGTAAAGTAGTTGCTATCTCAGCAGTTTCAACTTGCAAAGGTGCATGGCACATCTTTTGGCTGCAGAAACTATACATTTCACTAGTTGCTGAAAGCAACCATACAGTTGAGCCATGCCATACACCTTTCAACACACACACACACACACACACACACACACACACACACACACACACACACACACACACACACACACACACACAGACACACACACACACACACTGTGAATAGTGAAACAAACATCCTTTAGAATGTGTGCTTTGAAATTAAAATGTACACTACAGACAGATGCAGATTCAAAGTCCATCAGGATGAACTTTGGGGATGCTGACAGGTCCAGGGCATCCAGGGTTTCCAAAATCATGCCCCACATCATGTTATATGCTTTCATTGTCTTGTGGGACATTGGTAAAACTATCAGAGGCATTGTCTTTGATGACCCCTTTACACTAGGCCATGGATGCTGTATAACTGTCACATAATTTCACCTTTCTCCATGTATGTGCCATCTATAAAACACTGCTGTGCTATGTTCAGATTTAGGAGATTTGTAGATGTTAGCACAAGTGCTTCCACAACTGACTTGCTGTCACAGGGTAGTTATGTAGAAATGTACCTGACTTCAGTGGAGATGCTGTCGACTGAAAGCCCTGCTGAAAACATACACTTTCTTAGTGTATTTTAGTAAGCATCATGCAGATACGCCATACTAAAACTCTCTTTGATGGCAGATGCAGTGTTATATTGTCACTGTGCATGGATTGTAATGGCTGTTAATTGCCCTTGTGTGAATGTCTGAAAGTATAGCAAAGATTGTAGCTTCTCCTGCATCTGGTGGATGGTGATGTGTGGTTGAGTATTGTAGAATCTCAACTCCTCTCCTGGCATTGTGATGGTGCACCTCTTACACTTCTCTACCATTTACAACTGGCACACCCAGTACGACCTTTCTTTCACCATTTTTAACTGTTGTGTAGGTAGCCATTGATGTGAAAGAGTTTCTTCTCTCTCTGTCTGTTAACATACCTGTACATCCCTCTGACTGCACCCAGTGCACACATAATGTCAGCTCACCTCTACTTTGCTCATATTTTTCCTGGTCCACTGTTATATGCTTACCAGACCCACATGGCTCTGCTTATTTCCAGGCAACTTCCTCAGCTTTCATACGCATGGCGTATGACATCACAGTTTCACATTTCACATTTGTTGAGTTGGTAACATAAACAATTCAGGGATGTGTTTTTTTTGGGTACATCGTCTTGCTACCTACATTCACTGCTTCTCCTTTGTGCCTGAAGCATTCCCTCACATCTCCTTTATTAACATGACATGCTCCCATGTAATGCATGGGGATGCATCAGTAAAGTGTCAGCCCAGGATCCTGGCAGAGCCTGTGATTTCTCTTCTGGCTCACAAATTCACTATACTGCCTCTTCTTCCATGCTAGGATTTCCCATGGTCACTTTGTTGATAAGTTTAAACCATCTTGAATCATACTGATTTCTGTAGGTGCAGATTGTAAAATATATCACTGAGAAAATTTCCTCAATTTTTTGTCTTGTCTCCCTTCCTTTTTTGTTTTACTGATGATGCAAGCTACCCATTGGAACCTTGGCTAATGACACCAGTCCATAATCCTAAGGGCACTGCTAAGGAGTGCTTCAACATCACCCTGTCCCAGACATGGATTGTCATTGAGAGAGTATTTCATCTGCTGACAGCCTACTTCTGTTGCCTGGACAAGTCTGCAGGAGCCCTTTATTATTACTCTGGTACTTTATTCAGGATGTTCACCACATGTTGCATTCTGCATGACACAATCATGCGTTGGTCTGGTGTACAATTGCCTCATGATGGCAGTACAGATCCTGCTATTGTTCCTCCCACCAGTGATTATAATGATGGCAGTCAGCTGATGATAGTAGTACAGGAACTCCTGCAGCAGGTTTGTATACAGTATATGACTGCCAAGGCAAACAAGTGGTATCTAGTCCACAACTATGGGTCATGACATGGTAACTATTTGAAATGTTGAGACCTGCTAGAGCAAGTCACGAAATATGGAGACTGAATGCATGAAAGATTGGACTTACATATATTAAATCCAAGATGCCATTTCTCAGAATATTCCCTTTTCTCCAAGGTATGGGGATCACAGAATTAGTATATTTAAGTTTCGGGGGTGTGGGAAGCTTACACCCCCCCACATGGGGATGCAGGGTGAGATAGCTGACTATGCAAACATGAGTTTCATTCTTCTCATGTGCTTTCTGTCTTTTTTTTGGCTTGTCAGCCCTCATTACGCATGCCGACATTTCAGTAGGGAGCCTCATGACATTCACTCAGTGAAAGTGAAGCAACAAATATCACAAAGATAATACTTTGCATACTTTACTATGCAGTGTTACTTGTGAGCTATGCTGTGTGTTACATTGTCGACTTTCACTGTACCGTATTTTTCTTTCCAAAAAAAACATTTTTTTCAGCACTTATTTGAATGTTTAATTATATGTTGCATTGGAGTAAATGGCAACAGTAATATATCTATCATCAGGCATACCTCTCAACTATAGCCTGCATAGTCAATGATAAAGGCAGAAAAAATAGTGGTAAAGATCTCAAATCAGACATAGAGTTTTGTATGCTGCCCTTATTACCCCCCCCTTAATTTCCAGGTTTAAGAGAGGTGGAACAGGACTGGTGTACACCTGAGAGGTATTCTGTATTTTGGCAGGATGCCAAACAATATTGGAAAATCAGGAGAATTGCAGCTTGTATTGGAGTTCAGGAGAATTGCAGCTTGTATTGGAGTAGTATTAACATTTGTTCAGTGCAGTGAGTATGAGTATTTATTTATTTATTTATTTTTTATTTGCAGTTTGTTAACCGGGAAAGTCCATTGGGCCAAAAATGAGCCCGTTTTTAATGGAGGCCTGGGGAGAAAAGCTACACATAAAATTATTACAAAGTTGAGTCAACAAAGTTAACAAGTACAATATAATTTACAAATCTACTTCTTCTTCTTTCGGCTGTTGCCACAGCGGATTACCTGTCTGCTCATGATTAGCAGTGGAGTTTTACTGTGTTGAGTTGCCAGCCCGGCACCCAACCTTCCACAGAAGGCACACACATGCACAAACTTACACCTAGGGCCAATTTAGAGTGTCCAATCCACCTACAGCATGTCTTTGGAATGTGGGAGAAAACCGGAGCACCTGGAGGAAACCCACGCGACCACAGGGAGGACATGCAGACTCCGCCTAGAAGGGACCCCAGCCGTGGATTGAACCAGAGAACCTCTCTGTGAGGAGGCAATGCTAACTGCTGCACCACCGCTAAAACACAGTAATATAGAAGACAGAAAAAAACCTTGAGCAAGGTATGTAAATACAAGTACAATATGATTTTCAAAACTATTAAAACACAGCAATATAGAAGACAGAAACATAACCTTTGAGTAGGCATGCAGCACAGCATTGAAAGAAATTAAAACATAGGTGTTTTGGAGTACATAAGTATAGTTTGGTCTGCAGGCATATATGCACTCATAGCTTCATGAGGTGAGAGGTAGGAAGAATGAAAGGAGGAGAGTAGAATAGTGGCAGGTGAAATAGGCTGAGTTATGAGAGAGGGAAAAGAAAAGTGAGAGGGACTGGACAAGAAATGAAGGGCGGCAGTAAGTTTAATTTTGAGAAAGGACAATGAAAAGGATGGGGACCAGAAATGGATTAGAGGGAGTCAGGTAGGGTGACAGCATGAGCATTCCCAGTGAGAAGAGAGATGGGAATGGAGTATGGTCTTGAAGGTGGAGTGATTTTGGGTGATTTGAATGTGGGGGGGAAGTGAATGCTGGTCAGATCCGACCACAAACTAATCACCCTAGACATCCATATTCCACCCCCACTCCCCATTAAGGAAACCACAATCAAAAACTACTCCAAAGCCAACTTCATGCTTCTTAAGACAGAGGTGGCAAACTTCACGACACCGATGCAGACAGAAAATAGAAGTACAACTGCTGAATCTTACAAAAATACACTGTATGAGCACATACAAGAGTGCATGGATCGTGCCATCCCCAACAGAACCAAGATGCCATCCTCCAAAAAAAGGAAGCCAATCTGGTGGTCCCCTGCCATAAACAAACTTTACAACAGAAGGAAGAAGCTGTTGCAAAAAAAAGAGTAAAATCCCAAGATTGGAGGAACTATCTGGTCAGCCTCAGCAAGAAGCCGAGATCCCTCATAAAATCCTCCAAAGCCAGTTATGATTCCAAAGACAACCACAAAGCATTCAACAGCTATGTCAAGAATCTCAATGGCAGCACTCAGATCTCCTCTGAGCTACAGCATAATTCCATTAGATATACAGAACCAACCGATATTGCCAACATCCTGGCAGATAGGTTCAATGCTAACTTCACCCCCCTCTCACCCTCCAAAGTGCCCATCTTAATACCGGAAAAATGCAAAGCCCCTGTAATCATGGATGAACAAGTAAAGACCGCACTCTCCAAAGCCAAAAACACAGCATCCATGAGACCAGACAACATCCCAGGCTGCGTACTGCACGAACTACAGAATGGACTGGCACCCCACCTAAATACCATGTTCAGTCATAGCATCAACTCAGGCTATGTGCCTACTAAATGGTGCACAGTGATGGTTATACCACTCAACAAAGGGGGTGGCACCATGGACCCTGGAAACTACCGCCTCATTAGTCTGATGAGCCTGGTCTGCAAGGCCATGGAACGTATCATCTTGGAGCTTATAAACAAAGACATAGGTAACCTCCAAACCCTGGACTCCACTCAGTTTGAGTTTGTAAAAGGTAGATCATGTCTACTAAACCTGACTGACTTCTTTGAAGCAATCACTAGAGCCATAGACGAGGGCAAGGTAGTGTACACAGCCTATCTTGACCTCGCCAAGGCTTTCAATACCATCCCCCACTCTGGAATTATAGATAAACTCACTAAACTGGGCATAAATGCCTATATCACAAGATGGGTGGCCAACTGGCTCACTAACAGAACCCAGACAGTAAAAGTAGCAGACTCCAAGTCTGACTTCAGACCAATGATGAGTGGAGTACCACAGGGTTCGGTACTGGGTCCTCTCCTGTTCAGCATCTACTTCTCTGAAGTGCAGGCCAACACAGAAGGTCTTTGGCTAACAAAATTCGCAGATGACTGCAAACTGGGAGCCATAATAGAATCACCTAATGATGCAGACATTCTACAAAAGGGCCTCACAGAGACAGATGCTTGGTGTCAAAGTCATGGCCGCAAGCTCAATGCCAAGAAGTGCATTGTCATCCCCTTTGGGAAAAACTCAGTACCCATGAACTACCATATAGGCGGTAGTATACTTAACACTGAAAGTGTGATAAGAGACCTCGGGACACAGGTGGACAGTAGTCTCTACTGTGATAACCACATTGCCACAATTGTCAGGAAATCCTTCTATGTGGCACACCTCATCACAAAAGGGTTCTCCTGTAGAAAAAAGGAGGTCATTGTTCCTCTCTACTCATCCCTCATCAGACCTATTATAGAGTACAGTGCCCCATTTGGCATGTATCTCACAAGACACCTACAACAATTGGAAATGCCACAGAAATACCTCACTAAGGGATTACCAGCCTCAAACAAATGCCATACGCAGACCATCTAAAAAAACTCCAGCTCTACTCTGTTGCATATTGCCTACTCAAAGGTGATCTCTGCCTAATATACAAAGCTATGTCAAACCCCGAGCTGTTGGACATGCTAAACTTAAAGAAATCCCAATCTCTCTGAACCACATGCTCCAGGGACCGAAACCTTGTCACTACAATAAACAGAATATGCTGGAGGGATAGATTCCTGTCCCAGAGACTTCCTATACTCTGGAACAAACTACCCATTCATGTCAAGCAAAGCTCCTCATTGGCCCTCTTTAAAAAAACCTTGACGACTGGATGGGAAATAGAAAATTCACCCCGGGGATCACTTCTGCGGCACTGCTTGACAGGGGCACATGAAAATAATTTTCTTGGGTGGTGAAAGCCATGGGACCTTTTTGGTTAGGCTTATATAGGCCTCAAGGCCGATAGCCTAGTACCTACCTATGTACCTATAAACCTATTAGCCTGATAAGCCTCATCTGTAAAACCATGAAACATATTATAAATGACCTAATCAACTATGATATCAAAAATCTCATTTGGCTCAATGCTTGACCCACAGTAGTTTGGCTTTGTCAGGGGAAGATACTGCCTAATAAAACTGGTTAACTTCTTCAACAGGGTTGCACAGGCTGTTGACAATGATCATGATGTTCACACAGCACAAATGTTCACACAGCACATCTTGTCCTGGCCAAGGCATTTGACTCTATACACTATGCTAGTACTGTAAGCACATAGCAATGCTTTTTAAATAGGTAACTATGTGGTAAGATAGATAGCAAAATGGTTAAAAACAGAACACATACAGTGTGTACGGCAGGTACTTCATCAGAAAGTAAGGTAATGAGGGCTTATTTTGGAGCCCTCCTTTTTAGCATTTTTTTGTTCTACTAACTAGCTCTGCAGATGACTACAAACTAAGAGTTATTGTAAAGTCTCACTCTGATATCCAAACCCTTCAGGAGAAACTCACACTCATAAATACCAGGTGTGCTGAAAATCTGCTTAAATTAAATGCAAAAAAGTGCACTATTGTCATCTGTCACATTAAAATACAGCATGGACAGTACTCCATTTCACAGTGAAATTTAAGTTAGGGAGCTTAGAACATGGATTGATAATGCTCTCTCTTTTGTTGATCATGTAACAATAATAGCCAGAAAACACTACTCAGTTTAGCTAATTGCCAAGAGAGTATAAATGGCCCCAGACAATATCCCAGGATGCCTTCTAAATGATATGAAACATGACCTATCAGGCCCTCTGGAATTGCTATTTAACTGTAGCCTCCAAACAGGCTTCATGCCTCATGAATGGAGAACAGCAACAGTCATCTCCCTGCACAAATGTGGGCCATCTATAGACCCTGGAAACTACAGACCCATAAGTCTCACTAGCCTCATATGCAAAAACATGGAAAGAATTATCATGGAAATGATCAGTAATGATATAGGAGACATCCAGACAGTGGACCCAACTCTGTTTTGGTTTCGTCAAGGGCAAATCATGTCTACTCACCCTGGTGGACTACTTTGAGAAGGTCACCAAAGCAATGGATGAGGGAAAAATGGTTCACACTGCCTACCTTGATCTGGCCTAGGCACTTGACACAATAACCCATTCAGGCATTGTTGACAAACAAGGAGGTTAGGTACAAACCCTTATTTCAACCTGTGGCTAGCCAGATGGCTCACAGACAGGACCCAGGAAGTTCGAATCAGGGAGTCCATCTCTACAAAGAGGCCAGTCACAAGCGGAGTTTATTTTATTAATTTATTTATTTTACATTTGTTGACCAGAATAGTCTGAATGAGCTGAATAGCCCTTTTTCAGTGGAGGCCCATGGAGAAAAGCTCCACAAATATTACAATAAAGGTTAAGCATAAGCAATTAACAAAATGATTCAAAGAAAAAATGTTTACAATAAAAGTAAGTAAAAGTATAATAAGGAAGCAATATAGGTGCAGTTTTATCAATCGAGCAAGGTGAAGAGGAATCATAGTATCATTTTCTGTCACTGTACATCAAGTCTGAGGCAGAGAGATGAGAGATGTGTATTATTAATAGTAGTGTAAGCAGGTTACTGTTCTTGGTAAAGACACCATCTATAAGAGATGTAAGGAAGGCTAGGAAGAGCTAAGTGGTAAAAGAGAAGAAGAGGTCAGTGAAGCAAAACAACATAGAGGTCAGGTAGAGCACTGTCTTAGGGATAGTTGGGAAGATTATGAGGGGTGACTATAGTGGCAGGACCAGTGACTTTTTAAGTATTCCTTGGTGGCTACTTTGAATTGTTTAGGTTGATTGAGGTTGGAGTTCCTCAGGGACTGGTGCTGGAACCACTCTATAAGGCTGCCAGCCCAGCTACCTGGAATGATGTAAATAATCATATGTCATTTGTGAATATTAATATGATCCATAGGCTTGTCTTACAAATGTAAGACAAAAGTAAAAAGTAAATGGAATGCCTAGCATAGTGTGGGCACTGAAGAAACTTCAGCCTTATCTGTATGGAAGGAAATTCACAGTAGTTACAGACCACAATCCCTTAACATGGCTACGTTGAGCCAACCAGCAAAATTCCAAGTTACTAAGGTGGAGCCTAGGGTTACAAGCATATGATATGACAGTGCAGCACCACAGTGGGGTTAGCAATGCCAATGCATATGGGGTCTCAAGACAGGGAATGGGGTAAGGTATTCCCGGATAGGCTCATCCCTCTCAAACAACGTTTTTCAAGGGTCACTTGAAAAACTACCTTCGGTCTTCAGGGGGGGGGGTTATCAGGCTGCCAGCCCAGCTATCTGGAATGCTGTAAATAATCATATGTCATTTGTGAATATTAATATGATCCATAAGCTTGTCTTACAAATGTAAGAGAACTATATGTTATGTGGATATTAAAGTACTGGTCCAGAAGGGTTTGTTGAACTGTATGTTATGTACTAAGTTACAAGAATGTAACCACAGTGTACCCTACTGGAAAACAACAGAAATGTATATAAACTATATTAATAGCAGAAGTTGGAACCTACAGAGTTAACTTGCAAAACTTCAGGAAAATAAATTCTAAGTGTTTTACGATGTGCTATAAAAAAGTTAGTTTCAGTGTAGCAAGCAGACACAATGTCTAAAGCTAGATGTTTTCTTATTGTTTGGAAACAGAAATAATTACTAGGTTCCAAATGTAAAAGTGTTAATTGTTTTATGACTTCCAGTTCTAGGCAAACTTCTGAAAGATAAGTATTTTTTACAGGGAAATGTTAAATTATCTTGGTATCTGTTTAGCATCTGAACTGGAGGCAGGTAACAAGTACTGATGTCATCCAGCTGACCCAGCAGTAATGTTTTGATATTAATTTGGAAACTCTCTCAGAGATTTGGTATTTGTTTTTGGATCTAGAAACATCCTCTCATCAGCACTTCTGCCTTGCTAATAGTAAGATTTAGGTATAGTATTTCTTTTAGAGATAGGAATATAGTAAAGATTAGTTTAAATGTTTTCTGTATTTATTTGAGACGGTCCTGCAATGTTATTTTAAAATATTTCCTGTGATTCTGAACTCTGAAGTGACTGTGTCTGTTATTATTATCTTGTTCTTTTATTATTTATTATTAAATATATTTAAACCTTTTAATTGTGACTGGTTTGTTTAGAGATAAGCTCTTAGCATACTTGCATATGTATTTGGTGACACTGTACAGGCCACTCTAATAGCCTTAAAAGTCTTGGACACACTTACCATTTGGGTAATAGTAACATCACACAGTAGGATTGGTCACCCTTTGGTAATGGCCTTATAGTAGCTGATAAGTAAGGGTAGCGGGTGGCAGTGATACCTACCTTATAATCTGGGCGGAAGGGGGCATAGCTAGTAAACCTGTGCCAGCCTTCCCCAGGAGTGTCTGTGTGTTTGTATATAAATCAAATCTCAAAGTGTGTGTGTGTGTGTGTGTGTGTGTGTGTGTGTGTGTGTGTGTGTGTGTGTGTGTGTGTGTGTGTGTGTGTGTGTCAGTTACCTGGGCAGGGACATGAAGCACTGGTTGGACAGAGAAGTCGCTGGAGGTTTTGCCTTGACCACTCGGCAGAGATCTTAACCCTATAGCTGTGCCAGTGGGGAGTCTTAATGGGGGTCTGGAGAAAGAGGGAGAAACCAACCCCAGACTGACTGTGATCACTGTGTGCTCTTAAGGGAAATTGTACTGTACTGTGTGTATATACTTGTCATCCTCCCAATGTGCATGTCCCTCACTGGTGCTAGTGGTGAGGATTGAGGCTCCTTGATTATTGGGCCAGTGCAGGGGTGTCACACACTCCTTTTTGACATTTACTTCTCTGAAGTCAAGGCCAATATCAATGGTCTCTGGCTGACTAAATTTGCAAATGATTGCAAATTAGGAGCTGTCATTGACTCCCCAACTGACTAAATTGTTCTCCAGGAAGGGTTGACACAGACATATAACTGGTGTCAGAGTCATGGACTAAAACTAAATACCAAGAAATGCATAGTAGTACCCTTCTGGAAGTCATCCACCCCTGGTAATTATCATATTGACAATACACCCCTAAGAGTTAACCCATTAGCGAAGGACTTAGGGACACACATATACAGTAATCTAGCCTTTTACCATCACATGTCTACAGTAGTGAGGAAATCATTCTATGTTGTGCAACATATAAACAAAGGTATGGCATCTAGGTCCAAGGAATTCATTGTCCCACTGTAGTCATCATTCATCAGAGCTATCATTGAGTACAATGCCCCCTTTGGTATATATCTAACCAGGCATATCCAATAAATGGAACAGCCATGGATGTTCCTCAGTAAAAGAATACAGGGCATAAGTAACATGCCCTATGCAGACCACCCCAAGGCCCTATCCCTGTATTCTGCCTCCTATAGGCTGTTGAGGGGAGCTCTATGCCTGGCATACAAGGCATTGTCAATCCCCATTCTGGTTGATCTCTTGCATATCCACAAAAGAAACAGCACCAAAATTACCAATTCAAAAGACCTAAACCTCGCCTGTGATATAAATAGGACCTGTTGGAGAGACAGGTATATATCACAGACACTACTCCTTCTCTGGAACAGGCTCCCCATCCATGTGAAGCAGATTTCCTCCCTAACCCAATTCAAGTAGAACTTGGACAGTTGGATGGGGAGCAGGAAATTCATCCCTGGTTTGGCACCTCTGTCTCTAATGAATACAAGCAGCCTGGAAATGGTTTATCTTCCAGGCTCCTGCTTGCAAATGTTTCCTCTCCTAAGCCTCAGCTTACAGTTATTAAGGGTACCAGAACTTCTCAGAGATTTGGGATGCACGGATAAGCTTAAAAAAGGCCCTTGTGATCATTAACCTAGTAAACACATATGAACCTACCACCCAGCTCTGAATAGGCCATTGTTCCCTTATATTCAGCATTCATTAGCCCAGTTACTAAGTATAAGTACGCCTTTTGGGATGTACCTCACTATACATATCAAATTATTACAAAGACACCAGAGATTTCTAACTTAGAAAATCTCAGGTTTAAAGTCATACCCTGGAAGCACAGTGTCTTTATTTAGTATCATACAGACTCATGAGGGAGATCTATACCTCGCATTTCATGCTATTAGAAACTCAAGTTGTGCCAGATCTCCTGTACCTCTGTAAGTCAAGTAGTCAAACCAGGGACCTAAAATTTCACCTGCAGATAAATAAAATGGGATGAAGAGACAGACTTATCACACAGGAGACCTCTTCACCTCTGAAACAGACTTGCAGACATAGCTCTCAACTGTCCAGATTTTCACAGAACGTCCTTATTTTTGCCTCCTATTTTTGGTCTGTTCCTCATAAAATATTGTTTTTTTCTGGCAAATCATTGAGGACTGAGGTCAGAAAACAATGATAGTCATTTGATTTTTCAACTTCATACACTTCAAAAAATCCACGTTAATGTAAAATCTGTTATTCTATCAACTTTTCAAGTTTGTAAGAGCAATATTTAAAAATTGTCCATATTTTTGTGCATTTGTCCCCCCATTATTTATGGTTTTGTCCAGATTTCTTGCTCTAAGAGGTCGAGAGGTATGCTTACAGGTTTAGCAGTGCAATACACTAACACAATTCAAACATAATATAGATGATTGGATGGGTACCCAAAATTTCAGGTTTGACTTATCTAGTTCTCCTAGAGAAAGTGGATGTTGCCTCAGGGTGGGAACTGGCAAGGAATAAATGGTCACAAGACTAAATTACCTTGATTTTCCTATGAATACTATGACATTATGTTCCACTGAAGCAAGACCTTGCTGTTACATGCCTGAACCACATGCATGGAGTCACACAAACATAGGCACACATACAAATGTACATGTAAGCACATTGCATGTACACATGGCGATGATGGCTGCAGCATTTATGTGCTGTTTGTGTATTTCCTGACTCATGCTTTGCAAGTTGTACCTCCCAGCCTCTACTGGGTAGCAGTATAGTAGAAGCTCAAGCCATGTCCCCTGATAGGTTATCCTGTACTGGTAACTCTCTTTCCCATCCTCCCTTATTAACTCACCCAGTATGAGAATTGCTAGTCAGTCCGAGGATATCTGTACCATAGTCAGAGCATTATTCTCTGTGCTACAGTACTGAGCCAAGAGCCAAGCTTTTGATAAACATTCTGGGAGCAGCCGTCAAGCCAAAAGGAAGAAATATGAATTGATGATATTGTTTCCTTACCTATAACTTGATGAATCTACAGTATGGATTGAAAAACAGAACATGCCACTAAGCAAATTTCAGCTACTGTAAACTTAGCTGACCCTTCTGCTTTACCACCTTTATTTGTCAAAGAAGTATAAGAATGAGGAGCCTGTACCTCCCTGCTATGAGGCAGCATGAGGTCTTTCATTGAAACTGTCATGGATCTCTGATGGCTACAGACTACAGTGCTTGAGAATGGAATTTTTTTTTCCAAAAAAAAAAAAAAAAAAAAAAAAAACATCCCCAACATTTTGATGACCTCTCCAAGAGGATCTGTTCTGACAGAAATGAAGCACAAATAAAACATGCTGATCAAATGGCATCTTTTTATAAAAAGGAACTTTCCATCATGGTCCAAGTAGAAGGTGGATTCAAAGACACATGTAAGTAACTGTAAGGATCCACTTAGTCTTAAAACTAGTTTTTGACTCCTGAAGGGGGAGAGTCACAGCTTCTCAAAAATTAAAATTGCTGTACGTCATACCTCTCAGTTTTTGGAGGGATGCATTAATTTGTTCTCAAACATTTGCTCCATCCTATCTAAAACTGAAAATTGTTTTCAGAAATTTTAAGTTAATAGTACCAACATTTTAAATGTGTCCATACTTTAGGGTCTTTTTCCTAAATATTATTTTTGCTTTCCATAGCACTAGATGTAAAAGTTAAGAGGCATGCTGTAGGGGGATTTCCCAACATACATACAATGTTTTCTGTACAAAGGTGCCTTTTAAGCTGTTTCTGTGCTATCCAAAATATAAAAACATACAAATGTGAAAGCACCATAACCAGTATAGTAAACACATGTAAAGGTATCAGTGAGGGGCTGGGATGCCGTGTTCAAAGCATTAAGAATCTTTCTGGATCATCTTTAAAAAACACAGTTCCAAGCAGGAGAAACAACCAGATGCACCTTGCCCCTTTGATACACAACCATTAATAACAAATTAAGAGCTCTAGCTCCAACAGACCCAGGTTGTTGTGTCTTTCGACTTTTTCCCGGTTAGGGGTCGCCACAGCGGAACTCCGGTCCGCTAATGATTGGCAGTTGATTTTTACATGCCAAGTTGCCGACTCCGACGCACAACCTTCAACGAAGGTACGCCCATTCATGCATGTCTCCACACAGAAGACACTCTAGCTGAGAATCGAACGGGACAACATCTTGCTGTGAGGCGACAACGCTACCACAGCACCACCACTGCGGACAAGTCCAACAGACCCAGGTAAGGGTAGCATTTCTACAGAATATCCAAGCCCTTTAAATCCTTATAGAATTACCCTAAAGAGTCCATCATACATGATTTCTTCCTTTAGATGCAGACAGATTAATCTACACTTCATCTGTAAATGAAGACTTGAACCAGTGTGACTATCATTGTCATGTGAAGCATAAAACACTTCTAAGCATTTAATACCCTTAGGGATCATATCCGATTCTTTTAACACATCAGTTTTATACTTCAAACCCCGTGCTGGAGGTGGAATGCACAGGTCAGGGTTGGGGGTATGGACTGTGTTATCTCATTACAAAACAAAAAATATTTCCTCAGACAGTATTTCTAGACCTCATTCAGGATGCTTTGCCACCAGATTCAAAACATCATAAAACTAAATTTTTCATGAAAAAAATTTTTCTTTTCTCCTTCACTACTATTCTTCTGCCTCCTCCCCCTTCTTCTGACTTTCATCACAATTCCAGACTATGATTGTTGGATTCAAAGATTTCTTTTTCAGTTTTCCAGTGTTTATTTCATGTTTATTGAGAGAAGCCACAATTAAGGAATTAACACACTTCATCATATTTTATAATTGGAAGCCAGGCTGTGGAAAGACAGTCTCCTGCCTAGATGTATTAGATAACATGGCTAGGATCATTGATCTTAAGGTAAATAAAGTGAAGGCAAATCTTTTTCCCTCTTATCCAAACATCACTTGCTTTATATTGGAGTACATGCAAGGTTATTACACAATCAATATATCTAGAGGTCAAACTGTCCAGTGGACAAACTGGTACCAGATAATATCCAGCTGATGTTAACAGAATTGAAAGAAAAAGTTAAGAATCAGAAGAAATTGTGTCTGCCTTTCCTTAGCAAAATACAACTGACTGAATGTGTTTTCTCCCAAAAGTGTTGGTTTTGTTCAGGCATCTCTCACAAGTTACTTCCAGATTTCAGATAAACAAGATTCAGGGGCTCTTCTCACAGCAGTAAGACACTTTGTGTTAGTAGGAAAAGGCTGTACATACTAGCCTTGGAAGGAGGGATGGGTGTTTCATATATCTATGGATGGTATTACAATAAGGCAAGGCAATCTGGTGAAGCACCATGGATTGACATTGAGCTATGGCTTAGATGTAAGCATCAGTATAGGCCATGGACTGCCACCTTATTCAAAATATGGACCCCAGAGGGGTTGATTTATGGTTTGACTCCTGTGTAGCCAGAAGAAACAGAGAGGCCAAATCTTTTTATCCACTAGCCTGCCTTTATATAACCCACTGGTTCAAGTAGATGGCTACTCTGTTTGCTGGAGCTCAATGGAAGTTGCCTACATAAGGGACATAGTGGGATGCAGCCAGCCAGCAAGTTCTTCCCTTTGATGAGATACAACAGGACTTCCACAGCTTAGTGCACACTGGTGGTAATATTTGCATCTATAGGACAGCATACCCAGTTTAGCCAGAGCTAAAAGTTGAAATATACTGATACTGTAGCAGAATTATCATTCATGATGATTGTTACCCCATAGAAACTGCTGTTCTCCACAACCCAAATGGATGGATTAACTTATATTAGTTAGATCTAAGCCCCTGTTTGCTGAAATGTTATTCAAGTGGAATGCTATGCTTGACAGCTTGGTTGAATGGGTTGATTATCATTAAAGACTAAACAGCAGACATGGCCACTTGTGGCTCATTATGTTACCAAAAATGCTATATATATGGCATTTAATTTTCCTGCAGTTGTAGCCAAGAGAAAAGAAACTATTGTCACATGATCTGGGCATGTCCACAACTGAAATGTAGGTAGCATAGTCTATGGCATGGGCTCTTAGGATGACCCTACCCAGGTAGGAGGAATTTAAGTTTTGTCTTTTCAGTATTTTAGAGTCAAACCAGCAATTTTGCAAAACCAAATTCATGTAGTTTTTCTTAATTGTGAGAGTTTACAGATGATGCTAGACCTAAACATTGTGAGTAGGTCTACAGAGCATCTATGTCTGAAAAATTAAAGATGTAATTTTTGTCCCAAATGCTTTGGTCCTTTTGATATGATGCCATTCATCCAAACTACCACATTTGAATGTGGCTTCACCCGTGTGACTGCTCTCCATGCTGTGGCCCCCACTAGTGGAAAACGTCAGTGGTAGAGATGTCTGTTAATTCAAACTGTTTAGCATGAAGTGGAAACCTTCTGAGATGAGGCTTCTACATTGTACTCTTTTTGAATCCCGGGGTGAGTTTTACAATGAGTAAGTTAAACTTTTTTTGTAGTAGGAAGATAGCTACCATGTCTGAAATGAGAAAGATAAGCTTGGTTTTATCAGGGCTAATAAAAACGGTTTTGGTTATAAGAGGAAAGATGTGGCTATTGTGCGGTGTGGCCTAATCCATTAATAACAGTTCACCATGGTTTCCTATGTTTTGTCATAATTAGACTCACACAAACAGAACAAACAGAATACTCCAACAAGAGAGTTAGTTTCATTATATTTGCATAACTCATGCCTTCCTCAAGAAACAGACTTTTGCCAACCCAAGTAGTGTAATTTAGCAAGTAGAAATACCTATGTTCTGTACTCACTTAGCAACAAGACAACAGTTATAAACTTAAATAGTTTTAAATACCTCAAACTGAAATGAAAGAAAAGATACAGATAGCATGTATCTTAAACTCTGATGTCAAATTACATTGCAAAAATTAATCTTATTAGCCAGTAACTTTACATTACTCACACAAACATGTTTGTGTTTAAAGGAGAACTCCACCCAAAACTCAAGTTTTTCTTTCCAAGAAGTGTTTTTCCTTCCCTGTAATCCAAGATTAAACATTTCACATACAGAAAAAAAAACATAATTTAATAATTATGCTTGCCTTTCTTTCCTGTATCTGTCTCATCTGTTACATCACAGCAGCTTCTAAAAGTGGCACAGTAATTAAATTAGGTCACTTATCCCAGCAACAGAGTCATTAAGAAAACATGACATTTAAATGCACCTTATCAGTTAATGATTATGTTTGCCTTTCTTTCCTGCATCTGTCTCATCTCTTACATCACAACCGCTATTAAGCATGGAACAATAATTAAATTAGGTCACTTATTCCAACAACAGAGTCATTAAGAAAACAATGACATTTAAATGTGCCTTATCAGTTACAGATTGCCAGCATCATACCTCAGATAAATAGTGCAACCTGGAGTCTGAACAAAGGCGAGACTTTCAAGCTTAGTTTTCAGATGCAAATGTCCTTCCCTGCAGAAAACTCAAAAGAAAGCAAATATGTTAATCTAAGTCTTCTTACTTTATATCAGTATATGATTTTGCATTTTTTCTACACTGTAATTTCTGCAAAAGTGCATGTTTCTTCTGGAGTTGGCGAAAGAAGATTAACATCAAAGACTTTTATTCCAGCTGCAACATTTAAAACTGTGAATGCAACACAAACTATCTCAGTCCAAGTGACACCTATTAATCACACGGGTAAAACTGTGAATGCAACACAACCCATCTCAGTCCAAGTAACACCTATTAATCACATGGGTAAGATTTCTCAGACTTGAACACTGAACTACAGTTTTTACTTTGAAAAGAAAAATTAACTCTTAGCTACATTTTCGAGCCTGTCATTCAAACATTCCTTAAAATGCTGCAACAGAGATGGCCACTAATGGAAATCAAAGGAGGCAAAGTAATTAAAAATGTGGATTGATGCTGACAGTGAAAAGTAAGCAGTCACAGCAATGTTGTCAACCGACGAGAGAGAAAACTGCAGCAAATGATCCCCTCATCTTAAGGATTTTTTTTGACCCTCTAATATGACATGGGGAAGGCAAAGCCATTGACTGTAAATAAAATAATGCTACCCATGGCAGCCTCCTTCAGATCATTTTGGGGTATAATAAATTAGAAAATAACAGTAATCATATACTTTGATACAGAGACATTAACAATGCAGAAAAGTTCAAGATTTGCTGAAAACATATGATGTTATGTAGTCCTATCTCGCCGTAATTCTTGCTTGATGGGTTCGGAACCGATATTCGGCTCCGACTCGGCCGATACTAAAGCTCGAGAGCTTTTACTGTCTCGAGGCTAGCCCCTATCCCATGGTGCCTCATGCCAAATCCCCAGATCTTGCTTGCCGTGAAAGCTTCGAGGTTGTGTCTTACTGGCTCGTTGGCTAAGTAAAACTATTTTTTGGATATATTTAGTCTTTTCCTACTTTTTTCTATTATATATATATATATATATATATATATAAATATAAATATATATATATATATATATATATATATATATATATATATATATATATATATATATATATATAGTTTCTTGTTTCTTGTGTGACTGTTTTTGTAAGTTCTTCAACCCCTATTCCCCCCTTAGGATTGTACAGCCCGTTTAAGTTAGAGGGCCGTAGTGCCCGTTTAAGTTAGAGGGCCTTTCCTCCCTGTGTGTGTGTGACTGTTAAAGTTATCTTCTTCTCTTCTCACTGTTATTGTAGCTAATACCTTTATTATTGTTATCTAATTTGTCTTTCAATTCTAGAAATGTCAAAAGATAAAGATAAGGAGCATAAGGATCATCGCCCTTCGGGGTTCAAAAAGTGTGATTGGTGTGCACTGAAAATGTCTCTTACAGACAGCCACACCTGTTGTGTGTATTGCCTTGGTGAAGCCCATTTGCAGGAACCCTGCACCTTTTGTCACACATTTAGCACTAAAGTTTTAAATCAGAGAAAGAGGAAACTCATTGACAGGGGTCTCATGACCACTTCCTTCCAGGAACAGCTGGAACTTGGTCAGGCAGCGCCAAAATCCTCTAAGAGAAAATCATCGGCCTCGGCTTTGGAGCCGACAAAAAAGACTAAAGCGTTGGAGCCAAGAAATTCCGGTTCTGACTCAGCTTCATCTATTTTGGTGCCATCGATTTCATCGGTTCTGAGACAATCTTCGGTACCGAAATATTTGCCTGACATCGAGACTGTATCTCCCACATTGAGATCTCCTATTTTGAAGAGAAGGAGGTCTCCTTCTGTCTCCACCAGATCCTCCAGGACCCTATCAGATGAGGACATTGAGAGGGTGGTGAAGAGGTTGCTTTTGGATCCAGCTCTGGCAAGAAAATTGGCCCCTCCAGACCCAAAGGTCTCAGAGCCGACCCCCTTACCGACAACTGTTCCTCCTCCGACTGCTTCACTCTCGGAGCCTATTACTTCAGGTTCCTCTGTTTTGGACCCTTCAGCTCTGGGGATTCAACTTGTATCCTCAGAGCCAATTACTCTATCCTCAATGGCTCAGTCTGGAGCTGAGGGTTCTGGGAGCCGATGCTCTCATGTCGACTCCGAGGGGGACAGTTACCCTGGGTTCTCGTCGGAACTGTCCCTCCCTCTCGGAGCCTCGGCTCAACTCAGCTCGGCTCCCACTTCTGCTTCGGAGCCATTCCCTCTTGCTAGGAGTCAACCATCTGCCCTCTCAGAGAGGAGGTCTTCTTTGGAGCGGGGGGAAAGGCTTTTGAAGCTGTAGAGAAGGCTTTATCCTCTGCCAAAGCCATTCCATTGGAACCTGTGTCCGACCAGCAGCAGGCAGCAACCTCTTCCCCCCTGCCACCCCCACAGTATAGGAAACCAGAGGCCTAAGTAGCCCCCATTGGAGGTGCCCCCACTTCCGAGCTCTCCCCAGATTATCCCACTGGAGAGCTCCCTCAGAAGAGGCTGTGTAAGAGGAAACATGTTGACTCACCTGAGTCTGTCACGTCAGACACTGATTTAGAGGAATCAGAAGGGTCCCCTAGATCCCCCTCTGAGGATGTCTCTTTTTCTGACATCCTAGAAATCCTTAGACAGAGGGGTGATTGGAAGACCTCTAACCCTACTGAAGATGAATCAGTGTATCTTAAGACCTTTGGTTCCCGACCTTCTATCTCCTGGGTGACACTGCCTTATGACCAACTTTTGGGGGTCATATCGCGTAAAGCACGGACCTCTCCAGATTCAGTGGAAGCCATCCCGAGGAGGCCAAATAAGTTTATGACAGCACCTGAGGACAAGTCTTTCCTTAGTAAGGGAGTTCCAGTTGATGCTATGGTGGTAGCAGCAGCCACCAAGAAGGAATTATGTGAGACGTCTTCTAATATCCATCCTACAGCATAGTTGTAGCTCATAGATTAATTGGGAGGGTGGCCTAATGGTTAAGGTGCTTGCCTTACAAACACAAGGTGCAGGGTTTGAGTCTCACAAGGGATAGTTGGCTAGGCTTAAAATGGCTTGCAATGGCAGTTAGCCTAGTACTAATCTATTAACCTAACAAGGAGTCCAGGACGATGGATAGGTACGGGAAGCGTACTTTTTCTTCAGCTGCATTTACACTAAGATTGCTGAATTACCTGACTCATTTTACTCATCTTCAGAGGGATCTCCTGAAAGAGTTAGGAGACACCTCCAGGGTTCAGTAGCTCCGGGTTCCATGGATAAGGTTTCTATGCAGCTCTCATAGGTTCATAGGTTCATAGGTAGGTACTAGGCTATTGGCCCTAGGGCCTATATAAGCCTAGCCAAAAATGTACCCTGGCTTTCACCACCCAAGAAAATGATTTTCCTGTGCCCCTGTTGAGCAGAGCTACAGAAGGGATCCCTGGGGTGAATTTCCTATTTCCCATCCAATCATCAAGTGTGCTAATGAGGAGCTCTGTTTGACATAGAGAGGTAGTCTGCCCCAGAGTATGGGAAGTCTTTGCGACAACAATCTATCCCTCCAGCATGTTCTGTTTATTGTGGTGACAAGGTTTAGGTCCCTAGAGTGTGTAGCTCAGAGGGATTGGGATTTCTTTAAGTGGAGCATGCCTAACAGCTCTTGTTTTGACATAGCTTTGTATGTTAGGCAGAGATCACCTCTGAGTAGGCAATATGCGATGGAGTAAAGCTGGAGTTTTTTGAGACGGTCTGCCTGGGGCATCTGTTTGAGGCCAGTAATCCTCTTTGTGAGGTATTTCTGTGGCCTTTCCAGTTGTTGTAGATGTCTTGTGAGGTACATACCAAAAGGGGCGTTGTACTCTATAATGGGTCTAATAAGTGATGAGTAGAGGGGAACAATAACCTCTTTTTTTTCTGGATGAGAAACCTTTTGTGATGAGGTGAGCCACGTAGAAGCCACTCCATCCTTACTTCCATAGCTAACTCCTCCATGAGGCTGATCTCATATGCGGCAGATGAAGTGAGTAGGGCAGCTGCAGCAGGAATATCCCTCAGGAGACATTTGTGGATACGTCTTTGTAATTTTACAGAATCCGTTAAGTCTTTCTTCACTAATGTTCCCTTTGATGGTTCATCTCTTTTTGGACCTCAAGTGAAAGAGACTTTGACTAGGTGCGAGCAGGAAGGGAAAACCTTATCTGCCATCAGAGTCCATTTCTCTCTCCAGTCCAGACCCATTCCCAAGGGTAATACAGGAGGGAAAATGTGGTTCCGCAAATCCCAAAAAGGTTTCCCTCAGGCACATTGTCAAACCTCCCCCAGAGGCAGAGGGGGAGGATATAATGGAAGATGCCGCCCTCGCGGCAGAGGAGGTCCGCAACATTAGGGAGACAGAGAAGCTTTCTCTGATCATCCCTTCCATCGACACTGAAGGATTGCCCGACTTTCCATCTCTGGGGCAGTCGGGGGTCATATATCGCTGTACCCAAGCTCCTGGCTAACTATCCCTCAAGATCATTGGGTACACACAATAATATCCAGAGGTTACATGATTCCCTTTATTTCTGAACCCCCAACAAACTGGACTCTACTAGACGCACCACCCATCCAACTAGACCATGCAACATCAGAAGTCATCTTGTTGCTGCAAAAAAGAGTCATCTAAGAAGTCCCCGCAGAGCAACTAGGATCCGGAACTTTCTCTCGATTCTTTTTAGTTCCAAAAAAGACAGGGGACTGAAGATCAGTTCTAGATCTCAGCAGGCTCAACAAGCATGGAAGGAAATTGAAGTTCCGAATGGTCACTCTGCAGTCAATATTTCCCTTTATCGGGAAAGACAACTGGATGTGCTCAATCAATCTCCAGGATGCATACTAGCACATCAAAATGGACAGGCGCTCTAGGAGACACTTATGCTTCCAGCTGGAAGCCAGTCATTTTCAGTTCAGAACACTGCCCTTTGGCCTCACTGCAGCCCCCAGAGTGTTTACCATATGCATGGCAGTGGTAACAGCTCACCTGAGACGTCAAGGATTCCAGGTGTTTCCGTACCTAGACGACTGGATCCTCACTGCTGCCACCAAGCATCAACTCATAAGGACCAAGGACGAGACTCTATCCTTGGGCACCAGTCTAGGAATCACTGTCAACTTACAAAAGTCAGTCTTATCTCCCTCGCAGCACATTGTAGATTTAGGCTCAGAAATAGACACAACCACCATGTCAGTAAGGCTAACACAGGAAAGAGTGGAGTCTCTATGCAGTCAGGTCAGATCCTTGCTAAACAAACAAAGAGTTCAGGCCAGAGTAGTCCTTCAAGTCCTAGGGACTATGGAATATTAGTTCCTCTTACTCGCCTACACATGAGGATTCTCCAGTGGCTACTATCTGCACAATGGTCAATGCAAGACCTTCCATTGTCTCACCAAATATTGATAACAAATGCATGCAGAGAGGATCTGACATGGTGGTTACACACAAAACAAGTTATCCTAGGTCATCCAAGAGAAAGCAGTTTTGACCACGGACGCTTCCCAGATAGGGTGGGGGGGGGCATTATCTGGGAATGACAGTCCAAGTTACTTGGCAGAACCATGAGAACCACTTACACATCAATGTTCCGGAGATGAGAGTGGTGCTGTATGCATTGCAAGCACTTCACAGCTCCCTTCCCACCGGTACGATTGTGATTCATTCAGACAACGTCTGTCATGTGGTACATAAACAAGCAAGGGGGAACCAAGTCTTACCCGCTTTGCCGAGAGGCCTTAAGAGTTTGGAAAATGGGCGATGGATACTCAGTGCTTCCTGATAGCAATGCATATTTCGGGGAAATCCAACGTAATAGCAGATAAACTCAGCCGAGCAATTCTGATGCCTCACGAGTGGTCCCTGAATCCAATGGTTGCGAAAGAGATCTTTCACAGATGGGGCCAGCCTTGCTGCGATCTATTTGCCACCCACCTGAACACCAAATGCAGCAGCTACTTTGCCCTCATTCCCCATCCAGGGATGTCAGCCAGGGATGCTCTAGTTAATGATTGGCCCCTGGGACTTATTTATGTCTTTCCTCCTTTTTCACTCATCCCCAATGTAATTCAAAAAGCAAGACAGTTGAGGAGTTCCTTGATCCTCATTGCTCCTTACTGGCCTCGACAAGTTTGGTTTCCCTTCCTGTGGACCTACCTCTTGGAGAAACCATGGATTCTGGACCCATCTCCAGATCTCATGATTCATCAATCGGGACAGTTCCACCCCTCCATCCACACCTTCAAATTTACAGCATGGCTGCTCCAGTTCCACGAATAGCCAGGTGTATTCCTCTATCCCCTGCGGTTAAACACATTCTAATTTCATCCCATAAACCTTCCACTCAGAAACTATATTCCAGCAAATGGAAAAGGTTTTCCCTTTGGGCTATGAATCAGGGCTTAGATCCATATACGTCTATTTTATCCTTCCTAGCATCAATTTTTCATGAAGGAGCGGCAGCCGCTACAGTTAGAGTTCAACTAGCTGCTATTTCCAATTTCTACTTTGGTTTCATGGGAAATCCTATCATGCAGCACTCCTTGTGCAAATCTTTCTTAAAAGGAATTCTTCTTCTCAGGTCCCCAATAAAACAACCATTAGATCCCTGGGACTTAAACTTAGTCCTCTCATCTTTGTTGTCTGCACCCTTTGAGCCATCCTCATCATCAGACCTAAAATTGTTATCATGGAAAACATTACTTTTAGTAGCCATAACATCTGCTAGAAGAGTTTCAGAACTGCAAGCTCTAACTATTCGACCTCCTTACATTATCTTTCACAAGGATAGAGTCTCTCTCAGAACAAACTCTTCCTTTCTTCCCAAAATATGCTCAGAGCACAATCTGAATACTACCATTGAGCTACCCATGTTTTTTCCAAACCACTCTAATAAATCAGAGTATAGACTACACCAGCTAGATGTTCACAGGATACTCAGGTTTTATATACACAGGACTAAAGAATTCAGGAAATCTGATCAACTTTTTGTTTCCTTTTCTGACAAAAAGAAAGGCTTGTCTTTTTCTAAGATTACTCTTTCAAAATGGCTTTCAGATTGCATATCCTTTGCTTATCAACAAGCTGGTAGACAATTACATGTCAAAGTTAAAGGTCATTCTACAAGGGCTGTAGCTTCTTCATGTGCCTTTAGATCTAGGCTCCCAATTGATGCTATTTGTGCAGCAGCTACTTGGGCAAGACCACATATGTTTGTCACTCATTACAAATTGGATTTGGCCTCCAGGGACAGGTATTCCTTTGGGTCCACTGTGCTGAAGAGTCTCTTCACTTGAGCCACACAAGCTGTCCCATCCAGCAAGAATTACGGTGAGATAGGACTACAAAACATAAAGAAGTTATGTACTTACCATAACGTTCCATGTTTGTAGTCCATCTCGCCTATATTCTTGCATTTCTCCTTCCAACCCCCTTCCTGTTTCTGGGGGATCTGGTGGACTATTCTGATGCTGCCTGACATTGGTCTTTTTGTTGTCCACCTGGAATGGAATATATTTCTAAATCATTTGTTGTATTTATACAGCTCTTATATTGCTCTTACCTGATAGGTATTTATTGCTTTCTTGCAAACTAGATCTGGGGATTTGCCGTGAGGCACCATGGGATAGGAGCTAGCCTCGAGCCAGTAAATGCTCTCGAGCTTTAGTATTGGCCGTGTCAGCTCTGAACCCATCCAACAAGAATATAGGCGAGCTGGACTACAAACATGGAACGTTATGGTAGGTACATAACTTCTTTTTTTTTCATTTTTTTTGGGTGCGAATTTCCTTTAATAATTTTCATCAGAATGTCCTAAATTATATATACATGCCTAACAGAGGCAATTAAAAATTGTAGTAATTTGCCAACCAAGGGAACTGACATGCAAACAGAACACTCCCATTACCAGAAAATATACAGACTTATGGTCTGGACTGCAAAGATAACAAACACATTAAGAGTATAGCTGTATCCAAGAAACTGAAAACAAATGAATTGAGTAGTACAGGTGGTACAGAAGAATGGTAAAGAACACATGTATGGAATTTAAAAGCACAGACTACACATAGTTGAAGTCGCCCAATATAATGATGTTTGGAGAGACCTTCATATTTTCCAGTGTTCTCAGGAAGGCCGAGTGGGGTTCCTGGGTTTGGGAGGGTGGTCTGTAGCAGGCTATAAACTGGAAGGCAGTTTTACCCACTGCTAGTTGCACATGGATAGTTTCTGATGCTTCGTGTTGTGCCACCAACCTGGAGGTGTGGGGATCTTTGATGAATATTGATACTCCCCCTCCTTTTGTAGTACGGTCCAAGTTTTGGGGCCGAAAAGCATGGTATGAGGTATAACCTGGTAGTGCTGGGGTGCTCTCGGGAGCCTTGAACCAGGTTTCTGTTACTGCACAGATATCGATGTTCTCCATGCTAAGGAGAGTTTTGAGTGCATGCATCTTGAGGTTTAGACTTCTGGCATTGAGTAGCATTACTCTTAGTTTCTTATCCCTTGTGATACCTATGGAGGTGGGTTTGTCTTTTGAGCCTTGCCTAAAAAAGGCACTATGAGGGTAGCAAGAGCCTTTGCCAATATCCGAAAGCCCAGGGGTGACAGGTGCAAGCCGTCCCTAGCTAAGCATCGTGGCTTGTCGAGCATGTCATCCCAGGCTGACAGGCATTGGATCCCCTTTGAATGACACCAATACTTAAGCCAATTGTTGAAATTGATCATCTTGTCTTCATATTGTGGCATCATTCTTGGTGAGTGTAAGATGCTACTCAAGGTCAGGGTCATACCGGCCTGGGCTACATGCTCAGAGAGCTCCTCTATGTCTGTTTTCATGTAGTCCAGGGAGGTACATCTCAGGTCATTCACACCAGCATGGACAATGACTGAGTCATATTTGTACTTGCCTTGGAGTGACCTGAGTGCTTGTGTTATGTGGCGGATCCTAGCGCCCGACAGGAAGCTCACAGTGACCTTCTCCTTGTTCAGCCTGGTGAGCGGGACGTCAGTGTGCCTGACGATAGAGTCACCTATTACAAGTGTATCAGGTGTGTTGTTTAGCCTTAAGGGCTGTGACTGTTCGGCACACTGGCTTTGAGAGCTATGTGTTGCACGAGTTTTGTTTTGGGGTAGCGGTTGCTTGGGTGTATGCTTTGGAGGTCTCTGCTGCTTAGGCAGATTTTTATTTAAAGCCTCCAAGTATGTTTTTGTGTGTTTATGTGTTTGGTTTGCTGCCGTGGTAGGTCTATGTGAGATTGGAATTGTAGTGAGTGTAGTTTCCTTCTCCTCCTGACTGGTTTCGCCAGTACTGAGTTGAGAGAGCTTAGCCTCCAGTATGGCTATATGGTTGCATCTCTCACATGTGTTGGAATTTGTTGGGAGGAGGAGAGGGTTGTCTGTGTACATGAGGCAGTTGTAACATTGCCTCAAGATTCCGAGATTCACCAGCTGGACCGGAGAGGAGATTGACAACTGACCTTTGCACATGCTAGAATAGTATTGGGAATTCCTTTATAACTGAAAAAAAGGGCCAAAGGGGAATGAGGTACTCAAGGGGAGTTTGTGAGGGTGTAGTGCTTTTAATATTCTAGTGCTGACTTGCATAATTGCTTTAGTGAGCAAGTGCCAGGTAACTTAAATGCAATGTGTTTCAGGTAACTTAAATGCAAAAACGACAAACAGTAACTTTCTTTCAAGTGAAACAAGGAAATAAGTACAGTAAGCAATGCAGATATCACTAGGGATCCACAGAAGCGCTGAAAAGCCGCGTTTTAGGTGGAATTAGCGTTTCAGGGAAATAACAAGCAAACAAACAAGTAGCATACAAATAAAGCTAGATTCAGCAGGCCTGGATCTAGTCTATGCTACAGCAAACAAAGTGTACCAATTTCAGTAAGAAACAGTTCAAATATGCAGGCACTATAAGCCTTTAACCAGAAATTCCCAGCTCAGAAGGGCAGAGTCCAGTCTCTCCTCCCACAAGAGTGCAGACCACAAACCTTCTTAATGTAAAATAACTGTCCTGAAGCCCAAGTGCTTAAACCAGAACTAATACACTTTTAGAATAACAGACACTGAGCCCTCAATCAGCAGTTCACAACTTAGAAGGATGTAAGCTATCTGTCCTGCCAACACAGTGCAGGCCACAAGCCTTCCTAATGTAAAACAACTGGTCTGAAGCCCAAGTACTTAATCCAAAAGACTTAGAATGATATCTGCACTTTAATCAAGTTATTACCAAGCAGTAATAAATACAATTGAATACTTTAAAGAATGCCTGGATTAGTGCTCAAGTTATACAAACAAAGTTAGATTCAGCAGGCCTGGATCTAGTCTATGCTACAGCAAACAAGGTGTACCAATTTCAGTAAGAAGCAGTTCAAATATGCAGGCACTATAAGCCTTTAACCAGAAATTCCCAGCTCAGAAGGGCAGAGTCCAGCCTCTCCTCCCACAAGAGTGCAGACCACGAACCCTTTTAATGTAAAATAACTGGCCTGAAGCCCAAGTGCTTAAACCAGAATTAATACACTTTTAGAATAACAGACACTGAGCCCTCAATCAGCAGTTCCCAACTTAGAAGGATGTAAGCTACCTGTCCTGCCACCACAGTGCAGGCCACAAACCTTCCTAATGTAAAACAACTGGTCTGAAGCCCAAGTGCTTAACCCAAAAGACTTAGAATGATAGCTACACTTTAATCAAGTTACTGCCAAGCAGTAATAAATACAATTGAATACTTTAAAGAATGCCTGGATTAGTGCAAAGGTTATACAAACAAAGCTAGATTCAGCAGGCCTGGATCTAGTCTATGCTACAGCAAACAAGGTATACCAATTTCAGTAAGAAGCAGTTTAGATATGCAGGCACTATAACCCTTTAACCAGAAATTCCCAGCTCAGAAGGGCAGAGTCCAGCCTCTCCTCCCACAAGAGTGCAGACCACAAACCCGTTTAATGTAAAATAACTGGCCTGAAGCCCAAGTTCTTAAAACAAAATTAATACACTTTTAGAATAACAGACACTGAGCCCTCAATCAGCAGTTCCCAACTTAGAAGGATGTAAGCTACCTGTCCTGCCACCACAGTGCAGACCACAAACCTTCCTAATGTAAAACAACTGGTCTGAAGCCCAAGTGCTTAAACTAAAAGGCTTAGAATGAATTACACCAAGCAGTAATAAATACAAATGAGTACTTTTAAGATGACGCAAAAGCAAAATAAAGTAGGAAGAAACACAAATACAGTAAAAGCAGATTTTTTTTTTTTTTTGAGTGAGCAAATGAGATGGGCCCAGGAGTTACAGGACAGAAACAAGTGCAAATGCAGGCCTTCAAATCAGAAAGTTGAGAGAGATGGAAGACCACCCAAATGGCCAATAACTTCAAATTCTGGGCCAGAACCACTCCTTATGTGGTAGACAGGTTACCTAGTGCTTACCACTCCCACTGATAAGCTAGAAGAGTTCCCTCCAACACAGAAAGGCCTGGGGGCTCAGATGCTTACAAATAGTCCTGGATACAGCAAATCTGTATCTGGAACACTGATTACAGGAAAGGTAGGAAACAGGCTTACAATTTTTTTTTTTTTTTTGTGGGCACATTGTTTTTGCCAAAGGGTATGACTATACACTTTTTGTCATTTAGCCTTAGACCATGGCTCTGGCACCAGTTATCCGTTTCTGCGAGACCTTTTTGAAGGATGTTTGTGTCAGCTGGAGAGTCGATTATGGTGCCCAGTTTGCAGTCATCTGCGAACTTGGTGAGCCATAGTCCTTCCACGTTGGCCTGTACCTCAGAAAAGTAAATACTGAACAAGAGAGGTCCCAGGACAGAACCTTGTGGGACGCCACTTGTGACCGGTATCAAGTCTGACATGGCTTCAGCAACTCTGACTCTGTGGGTTCTGTCTTTGAGCCAGTTTGCGACCCATCTTGTGACATAGGGGTTTATATTTAGGCTGGATAGCTTATCTATGATGCCCAAGTGGGGTATTGTGTCAAATGCCTTTGCGAGGTCCAGATAGGCTGTGTGGACTACCTTCCCTTCATCTATGGCCTTGGTGACTGTTTCGAAGAAGTCGACCAGGTTCAAAAGGCAGGATCTGCCCTTGATGAAGCCAAATTGGGTATGATCTAGTGTCTGTAGATTCATAGATTCATAGATTCATAGATTCATAGATTCTTACTAAGCTAACTGCCCTTGCGAGCCATTTTAAGCTTAGCCAATTATCCCTTGTGAGACTCAAACCCTGCACCTTGTGTTTGTAAGGCAAACACCTTAACCATTAGGCCACCCTCCCAACCCGATGGTCCCCAATGTCTTTGTTTATGAGTTCCATGATGATCCTCTCCATAGCCTTGCAGACTAGGCTAGTCAGGCTTATGGGGTGATAGTTTCCAGGGTCCACAGAGGTGCCACCTTTGTGGAGTGGGACCACTGTTGCTGTATGCCATTCTTTGGGCACATATCCTATAGTGAGGCTGAGATTGTAGAGCAGTTTTACTTGAGGGATTAGTTCTTCTTGGAGTTCATGTAGGACACAACCCAAGACGCCATCTGGTCCCATGGAAGCAGTGTTTTTTGCTTTGGAGAGGGCGGCCTTCACCTGAGCATCAGAGATGTTTGGGAGGCTGCACTCTGCTGGGATAGATACTTGCTCTTTTGGGGGGGGAGGGGGTGGAGAAGTTTGCACTGAACCTGTCTGCCAGGATATTGGTGATGTCTGTGGGTTCAGTGTATTTTTTGTCACTTAGAATCAACTCAGAACAAGTCTGGGAGTTGCATCCCAGGTTCCTAACATAACTGAAAAAAGCCTTATGATTGTCTTTAGTGTCCTGTGCAATTTTTCTCTCGAAGCTGGCCTTGAAGGATTTTATGAGGGATCGTAATTTTTTGCTAGTACTGATCAGAGATGCCTTCCCTTTTAGGGATTTTGCTCTGTCATGTAGTAGCTTCCTCCTTCTTTTGTACAGTTTATTTATGGCTATGGTCCACCAGACTGGACGCCTGCCTTTGGATGATTGGGTCTTGATTTTGTTTGGGAAAGCATGATCCATGCATTCCTGGAGATGTCCGTAGAATGCGTTTATATAGGATTCTGCAGTTTGGGCCATAGTTTCCACTGGCCCTGGGGCCTTGAAGGATTCCACTTTGGTTTTGAGAAGTGTGAAGTTCACTTTTGAGAAGTTTTTCACTGTGGTTTTCTGGGCTGGGGGTGGGGTTGGGATGTGGATATCCAGTGAAATTAATTTATGGTCTGATCTTACCAATGAGGGATATACTTCTGGTATGGAGCATAGAGTCCCCATGTTGATAATGATCAGGTCTAGTATGTTTTTCCCTCTTGTGGGAGTGGTGACTAGTTGTTCCATAGCATTTGAGTTTATAAATTCCAGGAACCTTTGGGCTAAGGTGCTGGGGCTTGAGTAATGCTCCCAGTCTATGTTTGGGTAGTTGAAGTCACCTAATATAATGGTGTTCGGAGAGATCTTTGTGTTCTCCAATGTTTTCAGGAAAGCCAAGTGGGATTCCTGACTTTGAGAGGGTTGTCTGTAGGATGCTATAAACTGAGAAGCAGTCTTGCCCGCTGTCAGTTGCACATGGATGGTCTCCGATACTTCGTGCAATGCCACTAAACTGGAGGTGTGGATATCCTTGATAAATATGGAAACTCCCCCTCCTTTTGTGGTTTGGTCTGGGTTTTGGGGGCGAAAAGCATGATATGAGGTATAACCTGGTAGTGCTGGGGTGCTCTCTGGAGCCTTAAACCAGGTTTCTGTCACTGCACAGATATTGATGTTCTCCATACTGAGGAAAGCTTCGAGTGCATGCATCTTGAGGTTAAGACTTCTGGTGTTTAGCAGCATTACCCTTAGTTTCTTGTTTCTCGTGTTGTCTATGGAGGTGGGTTTGACTTTTGAGCCTTGCCTAAAAAAGGCACTATGAGGGTGGCAAGAGCCTTTGCCAATATCCGAAAGCCCAGGGGTGATAGGTGCAAGCCATCCCTAGCGAAGCAACGTGGCTTGTCGAGCATGTCATCCCAGGCTGACAGACACTGGATCCCCTTTGAATGACACCAAAATTTTAGCCAATTGTTAAAATCGATCATATTGTCTTTATACTGTGGCATCATTCTAGGTGAGGGTAAGATGCTGCTCAAGATCAGGGTCATACCGGCCTGGGCTACATGATCAGAGAGCTCCTCTATGTCTCTTTTCATGTGGTCAAGGGAGGTACGTGTCAGGTCATTCACGCCAGCATGTACAATGACTGAGTCATATTTGTATTTGCTTTGGAGTGACCTGAGTGCTTGCGTTATGTGACGGATCCTAGCGCCCGACAGGCAGCTCACTGTGACCTTCTCTTTATTCAGCCTGGTGAGCGGGATGTCAGTGTGCCTGACATTAGAGTCACCTATTACAAGAGTATCAGGTGTGTTAGTCAGCCTTAAGGGCTGTGACTGCTTGGCACACTGACTTTGTGTGCTATGTGTTGTATGTGTTTTGTTTTGGGATAGCGTTTGCTTGGATGTCTGCTTTGGAGGTCTCTGTTGCTTAGGTAGATTTTTATTTAGAGCCTCCGAGTATGTTTTTGTGTTTTTATGTGTTTGGTTCACTGTTGTGATGGGACTATGTGATATTGGAATTGTGTTGTGTGAGGTTACCTTCTCCTCCTGACTGGTTACACCAGTTTTGAGATGAAAGAGCTCAGCCTCCAGTTTGGCTATATGGTTGCATCTCTCACATATATTTGAACCTGTTTGGAGGAGGAGAGGGTTGTCTTTGTACATGAGACAGTTGTAACATTACCTCAAAATTCCCAGATTCACCAGCTGGACTGGAGAGGAAACCATTGACTGACCTTTGGACATGCTAGAGTAATATAGGGAACTGAATTAAAACGGACCACTAGGGGACAAGGTAATCGCAGAGAGTATAAGAGTAAGTAGTGCTTATGGTTTATTAGTGCTAACTTGTAAAATTACTTATTTGGACCAGTTAGGGGAGAATATGGCATTTAATTTGAGAGATAGAGCAGTTCTAAGGGAAAAAGTGAAGAGCAGACTTCGTGGAGCCAGGAATAGGTTAAACCCAATTAGGCGGTGCTGCCCGATGTTGCGCTATGCGCAAAAACATGCAAAACTGCGCAAAAGAGGGTTTTAAGAGAGGGAGCTCAAGGAGCTAGGAACTGACCCAAAATGGCCAACAGAACTACAGTTTCAAGGCAGTAACCACTCCCACAGGGGCAGGCAGGCTGCTCAATGTCTATCACTGCCACTGATGAACACAGAGACTTCCCTTTAGCCCAAGAAAACAATGGCCTCCAAGAAACGTACAAACAGTTCAGAACAGCAAATCTGTAACTGAACTTTTTTAAATCTCAGAAAAGTGGGAAAAAAGCAAGATTTTTTTTTTTTTTTTTAAGGAAAGCAGAAGTTCACAAGTATCAACAAGTTAGAACAGTGCAGTAAATGACCCCACACTTGAGTGCTAGGCCAGAGACAGATAAAATGCAAGTTTTAAGAAAAACACGATTTTAAAAATAAGTGCAGGCAGGAAATTCAGTAATCAGCTCTAGGTTGTGTTCTAAATACAGTTACCAACACAGAAATCAAGTTTAACAAGCCAGAAAATGCTCAAAAGTAGGTGGCAATGCAGAAAAACTTAACAAATAATCTGAAGCAAAATACTTAAAATCTCAAAAGTGGCTCCTTTCTTCTCTCAGCGTTTTCTCCTCTTGGTGGGTGTTTCACCAACAGCCATCAAGTCCAAAAAGATGCCAAAACCATGAGGCAATCGGGTTTTAAGAGAGGGAGATGAAGGAGTTAGGAATTGACCCAAAATGGCCAACAAAACTACAGTTTCAAGGCAGTAACCACTCCCACAGGGGCAGGCAGGTTGCTCAATGTTTATCACTGCCACTGATGAACACAGAGACTTCCCTTTAGCCCAAGCAAACAATGGCCTCAAAGAAACTTACAAACAGTTCAGAACAGCAAATCTGTAACTGAACTTTTTTAAATCTCAGAAAAGTGGGAAAAAAGCAAGATTTTTTTTTTTTTTTTTAAGGAAAGCAGAGGTTCACAAGTATCAACAAGTTAGAACAGTGCAGTAAATGACCCCATACTTGAGTGCTAGGCCAGAGACAGATAAAATGCAAGTTGTAAGAAAAAAATGATTTTAAAAATAAGTGCAGGCAGGAAATTCAGTAATCAGCTCTAGGTTATGTTCTAAATACAGTTACCAACAAATGTATTTAAAATGTTATACTACCTTACTCAATAATACTAATGGAGGGTTTTGTAAATTCCTTGCAATAAAGTGAACTACGTCAGTAACGGGATATAACTTTCTCATATAAGGTACATTTGTCTAGAATTATATATTTATCTAGACATGGCTATCTCATTTTTCAGTACCTTCTGTGAAAGCCATAAATCCTGCTTCCTCTAGTTGTCAAAATGCAAATATAGGTTATGATTAATTCCTCAATACCTTTGTCCTTCTGTTGATGTCATAATGGTGCAATGTAATATAAATTGCACCCTTATATTGATTAAAATATACTTACTAAGATAACATTGAACTGATCACTGTTTTACCTTAGACTGATTTTATACCAGTCCAGCTTTGCACAAGGTAACTATATAATGAACTATGCTCATTGTCACTCTCCTACTTTGGACACAATAGAAGAGTCTTCATGGGTTCTGTTCAAGCAGCTTTATTATATACAAACACACCACGACAGAAGTTTACTGACTTTAACTTAAGTAACTTATATACAAACTAACTACTGCAATCATACATGCTCACTCTCTGGCTGCACTCTCAAAATGGGACTGGGAATAGCACGTGCCCGGCATTTATATGTGCACGTTCAGTCATTGATATGCTTCTTAAAGATACAGTACATACACTCTGCTCTACATCCTCCATCTTTGAGAAATAGATCATGTAATGTTATGAATCTATTTGGCATGCAGATAATACAAGTAGTTCTTTGTCATGCATTTAAAGTGTTTTTTTTGATTGTATCTGCTTTATTTTCTAAAAAAAAAAAACAAAACAAAATACTTGTTTTCCCGTCTTTCTAAGCTAGTATAGTCCAGTTTTCAGGTTAGTGCTGAATTCAGGGCTGTGTTACAAGTTTCTGTGTTTGTCCATACCTTACTTGGATAGAAGGAAGGTTCTCTGTTTGCCTGTGAGAGAGGGGAGCTTTGAGCAGCCTATCTGTCCCTGGAGGAGTGGTTTCAGCCCAGAAATTAGCAGTTTATTGGCCATTTTGAGCTAATTTCTATCTCTTTCATTTCCCTGCTATAAAATCTGCATTTGCAAGGTTTTTGTGCTTGTATACAGCTCAACAAGCTCCTGCCTGGTGCCCTGCAGAGTTCTACAGCAGCAGAGAGACAAAAGAGAGACTTTGGAATGATTAAGTATCATTTTTCTGCATTTTCTTGCTGCCTTTAACTAATTCCACCTAAAACACAGATTTTTTAGAGTTTCTGTGATTTAAAACACTTGTTTCCGCTACATATTGTACTTATTTTACTGCCTTCACTTTAACAAAGTTGCTTTTGTGTTTAAATTACCTGTTTAACTGTTGTAGGCTACACACTCCAGTGTGATAGCCATTTCTGTGCATTTAAAGTGTTTTTTTTGATTGTATCTGCTTTATTTTCTGAAATATATATATATATATATATATATATATATATATATATATATATATATATATTTATATATATATATACTTGTTTTTCCACCTTTCTAAGCTAGTATAGTCTAGTTTTTAGGTTAGTGCTGAATTCAGGGCTGTGTTACAAGTTTCTTTGTTTGCCCATACCTTACTTGGACTGACGGAAGTTTCTCTTTTCACCTGTGAGAGGGGGGAGCTTTGAGCAGCCTATCTGTTCCTGGAGGAGTGGTTTCAGCCCAGAAATTAGTAGTTTATTGGCCATTTTGGGCACATTTCTCTCTCTTTCATTTCCCTTCTATAAAACCAGCATTAGCGTGGTTTAGCTCGCCGGGCAGTGCCAGTTAGCTAGGGTATAACTAGTCCCAGCTCAACAAAGTCTACTCTTCAATTTTTTCCTTGGAACTAGACAAACTTTCAGTTTAAGCACTCAAACCATTCACTTCTCAGTCTGGCACTTGCTCAAAACTCATAGCAAGCACTAATAGACCTTAGCCCTAGAACCCCCTATATTGTAGAGAAGGACAAGGCTCTCTATTCGACCTTACCAGCTAATCAATAAAACAGCTCACTGTACTTATCCAGGCATGTCCAAAGGGCAGTTTCAGATGTACTCTTGGTCCAACTGGTGAATCTGGGCATTTTGAGGCAATGTTACAACTGCCTTATGTACAGAGACAACACTCTCCTCCTACCACCAAACACTAATACTTGTGAGAGATGCAATTATACAGCCAAACTGGAGGCGAAGCTCTCTCAACCCAAGACTGGACCAGACAGTCAAGAGGAGAAGGGAATTACTTGCATCACACCACCAGTCTTACATAGACCTATGAAACCAGCACCGTCAAAAAACACACATAAATACATGAAAACATACTCGGAGGCTCTAAATAAAAACATGCAAAAGCAACAGAGACCTCCAAAGCAGACATCCAAGCAACCTCCACCCCCCCCAACACAAACCATGAAACACATACTTAAAAAAACATGTGTGCCACGCAATCACAGCCCTTAAGGCAAAATAACATACCCAACGCACTAGTAACAGGTGATTCTATAGTCAGGCATACTGACGTCCCACTCACTAGGCTGAACAAGGAGTAGGTTACTGTCGGGTGCCAGGATCCGCCACATAACACAAGCACTCAGGTCACTCCAAAACAAGTACAAATATGACTCTGTCATTGTCCATGTTGGTGTGAATGACCTGAATCGTACCACCCTGGACTACATGAAAAGAGACATGGAAGAGCTCTCTGATCATGTACCCCAGGCCGGTATAACCTTGACCCTGAGTAACATCCTACCCTCACCAAGAATGATACCACAGTATAAAGAAAAAAATGATCAGTTTCAACAATTGACTAAGCTTCTGGTGTCATTCAAATGGGATCCAGTGTCTGTCAGCTTGGGATGACATGCTCGACAAGCCATGCTGCTTCGCTAGAGATGGCTTGCACCTGTCACCGTTAGGCTTTTGAATACTGGCCAAGGCTCTTGCCACCCCCATAGTGCCTTTTTAGGCAAGGCTCAAAAGACAAACCCACCACTGTAAATAGCACAAGTAAAAAAAAAAACTGAGGGCGATGCTACTCAATGCCAGAAGTTTAAACCTCAAAATGAATGCGCTTGAGGCACTCCTCAGTATGGAGAAAATCGATATATGTGCAGTAACAGAAACCTAGTTTAAGGCTCTAGAGACCACCCTAGCACTACCAGGCTACAACTCATACCATACATTTTGGCCACAAAAGCCAGACGGAAATACAAAAGGCAGGGGCGTATCCATATTCATGAAGGATACCCTCACCTCCAGGTTAGTGGCACAGCATGATGCTTCAGAGATCATTGGGCAGAACTGCAGTTCAAATTGTAGCTTGCTGCAGATTACCCACCATGTCCCAGGGCCCCCATTCCGCATTTCTGGAAACACTGTGAAACATAAAGGTCCTACCAAACACCCTGATATTGAGTGATTTCAATTACCAAACATTAACTGGGAGAACTACTCAAGTACTAACTCCCTTGCCTAACATTTCCTAGAATTTATAAACTCAAATGCCCTGGACCAACTGGTCAATACCCCCACCAGAGGTGACAACATATTGGACCTGGTCATACATGGGCGACCGGTGTTCCACTCTGGAGGTCAACCCCTCGCTGGTTAGATCTGACCATAAACTAATCACTCTGGATATCCACATTCCACCCCACCCCTGGTCAAAGAAACCACCATGAAAAACTTTTCAAAAGCAAACTTCACGTTTACTTAAGACCGAGGTGGAAAGGTTCAAATCCCCCATGCTAAAGGATAACGCTGCCCAAGCTGCAAAATCCTTTACTAATGCACTCTACAGGAACCTACAAGAATGCATGGATCCTGCTATCCCAAGAAAAACCAAGACTCACTCCTCCAAGAAAAGGAACCAGTCTGGTGGGCCCCTGCCATAGACAAGCTATACAATAGAATGAGGAAACTAGTACAGAAAAGAGTAAAATCCCAAGAAGGGAAGACATCCTTGATCAGTATCAGCAAGAAACTACGATCCCTCATAAAATCATCCAAGGCTAGCTTAGAAAGAAAAATTGCCAAGAACTCCAAAGATAACCACAAGGCATTCTTTAGCTATGTCACGAATCTAAGTGGCAATTCTCAGATCTTCTTGGAGTTAGTGCAGAATGGCACAAAATACACTGAACCGACCGATATCGCCAACATCCTGGCAGACAGGTTCAGTGCAAACTTCACCCCTCTCTCACCTCCAAAAGGGCCCATAACTGTACCAGAAAAATGTAGTGCCCCTGAAATCACAGACACTCAGGTTAAAACAGCCCTCTCCAAAGCCAAAAACACAGCATCAATGGGACCGGTTGGTGTCCTAGGCTGCTTCCTACACAAGCTCAAAGATGAACTTGGGTCCTGGGACCTCTCCTGTTTGGTATTTACTTCTCTGAAGTACAGGCTAACACAGAAGGCCTTTGGCTAATGAAGGTCACAGATGACTGCAAACTAGGAGCCATAGTTGAGTCCTCAAATGATGTGGACATCCTACAGAAGGGCCTCACTGAGACCGATGCCTGGCATACTTTTGGTGTCAGAGCCATGGCTTCAAGCTCAATGCCAAAAAGTGCATTGTCATCCCCTTTGGTAAAAACTTTGTACCCATGAACTACCACATAGGTGGCAGTCTAATTAATGCCAAATGTGTGATAAGACACCTGGGGACCCAGGTGGACAGTGGTCTCTCGTTTGATAATCACATCACCACAGTAGTCAGGAAATCCTTCTACGTGGCACACCTCATCACAAAAGGGTTCTCATCTAGGAAAAAAGAGGTCATTGTTCCCCTCTACTCGACACTCATTAGACCCATTA